>NW_010410311.1:19462-48421 GCF_000710305.1 Buceros rhinoceros silvestris | reverse complement strand
CGAGGAGTTGTTACCTCGGTCCCTCGACCCTTAGCGGAGCTGTTCAGCAGATCCAGAGAAGAGGTGAATCTGCTCCAGATCTTTGTTATTAGACCCTCAATTTCTAGAACCTATGTGAAAGCCTGTTTTCAGCCTGGTTGGTGTCAGGTTTTATGTTGAAAATGTCAGTATAACTCATCCCAACAGCGCTGGATGAATCCTGTAGAAATACTTGGGATTTAAGATTTGAGATCCATGGAAACTCTAATATTTCTACCTTTATCCTTTTTTTTTTTTCAGGCCATCAAAATATGGTGTCAGGTTTTATGTTGAAAATGTCAGTATAACTCATCCCAACAGCGCTGGATGAATCCTGTAGAAATACTTGGGATTTAAGATTTGAGATCCATGGAAACTCTAATATTTCTACCTTTATCCTTTTTTTTTTTCAGGCCATCAAAATAATCTAAAAATAATAGAAATTTGATTAAAAACAGAACAAAAACCTCAAACTGGAAGATTTCAAAAGTAATGAAAATTCTGACCCTATTCTTTTGAAGTCGCTGAAGCTGCTGACTCCACTCCTGTTGAGTCATTTTGTTTTGATGAAGTCAGACCCCTTCTCGTTGAGCCTGTAACAGAAGGCTTCACATCTGAAATTCTACGTGTTTCCAACAATAAAGGGATCTTAGAGAACAAAAGTTTAAAAGGAAATGAAAACAAAGCCAGAAAGTTGTAATGAGCCATTCTTGTCTTATCAAAGTACTTTGACATTTTTGAAACAAAATGAGAAAAATAGGAACAAATGGTTCCAAAATTGTGTGCGTCAGAAATGTAACTGCAATTGATGTGTCCCCATTAAATGTTTAGATCATGGCGAATCTGGATTTTCTGGTTCAAACTCTTGTGTCAAGCTTCTTTAGACCGACGCAAACACTGAGTTGCAGTGACAATCTGGCCCTTAAGGGCTGATGCGCCTCTGGAGGTACGGGAGGAGTGATAGACCCTGTCTGTGCTTTTGTGCAGGAGACACCCAACTTCAGGAAACAACGTGGGCCAGCAGAAGTCGCTGTCAGAGCTGGGAGACAAGAGGGAAGGGTCAGCGGTACCAAACATCATGAAGAGACCAGGCTGGGCAAAAATCCTTGATCTCCACCATCTCATGAGCATGGCAGAGAAGGTTCTTGGAGTGCCACAGCCAGCAGCATCCCACTGTCACCAATGGCCCCTTCCCTGGGGCTGGGCGGTAAGGAGCCCATTATCACTCCAGAATCTCCTAGGAAGGCAGTTTTGTCTGTGTGTTGGAAGATTGAGCTAACTGCTTGGGGCTATTAGCAGACAATTAAAGCTAATGTTGCAGCCAGCAGAAAGATGCTGGTTAGTCACTTTATTCAGTTCAAATCTTCAAAAATTTTCACAGTTCTAATCAAGGAGTAAAAAAGGAAAATACATATAGATGTATATGTATATATATCAGAGCATTAACTTCCATTGTCAAATCAAGTCAAAAATTGCTGACTGAGGTAAATATGAGAAGAAATGTAATAGGCTATTACCACAATATAGCTTGTGGCTTTCCTTTTCCAGCAATACCCTCACAACCCTCGCCCCCACACAAATGCACTTTGGGATGTTTAAGGGAAGAAAATAGTAACATTTCAGATGGATAAAATAATCGATTAAGTTAAAGGCATAGAAGTCTGCAGAGAAGCAGGTTGCAGGAAGCTGGGTTCTGCTGGGGTGGAATCCCAGGGCAGCCATGCTCCACAGGCCGTTACCAGTTTGGAGTTAGCCAGGGCAGCTGCCTGAGCTGGTGCAGGTGGATCCCATCCCATAAATGTCACGCTCAGAATAAAGGGGGAGGTTTGCTGAGGGCAGGAGGGCCTTTTGCTTGGGCTTTTCCTGACTCTGCTTCTCCCCATCCCTGGAGAAGCTCACTCACTGTTCTGCTCTGAAGGACTGCTTCCCTGTTGGCTGTGGCTGGGGTGAGTGTAACTTTGTATATTTTATATTGGCATTTGGTATTGGTTCTGCTATTCATTAAATCTGTTTTCATGTCAGTCCATGGGTCTCCTCTCCTTTTCCCAATCCCCCTTCTCTTCTGGGGAGGAGTCATTGGGTGATATAGCAACTACTATAGTACAGCCCCAGATCTGGGCTAAATGTAGACAAGGCAGTATGAGAAAAGCAAAGGTAAATTCCATGAGAAGCTGACAGATAGGTGGGCAGCCACTGAATAACATGCTATGTAGTTTAAAGTTTTTCTTTTACATGTAAGCTGTCAAAGAAACAATCTGGCTGCCTGTTTCCAGGGGTTTGGGTTGTGGAGGGCATTCTATTTCTTCATAAGATACTGAGCCTTGTATTTTCAGTAATTTGGTGTGACATTGCTGCCAGGAGGGAGATGTCCATGTGGAGGTCTTTGCTAGAACAAGGAGGGCCATAATAAGACAACCAAGCAAACAATCCCCATATTTGGACACTCCATGTCCGATCAAGAACGGAGAGGGTTTGTTGCCTGAGGTCTCCTGGGAGCCTTCTTTGAGGCAAGTCAAACAGACAGAATTATCTGATGTTGTCTAGGAGACAAAATATTGTCAAACTTAGCTACTTTTCTTGAAAAAAGCGATTTGGTCCTAGGTAGCCTGAAGCAAGATGTTTCACTGTCTTGTTCGCAGAGATGCTCTTACCATGTACCAGTAGGTACATCACTGAGCACACTGGAGTCCTGGTATTTTCTGGCCACTCAATGACAAGTGTCCTTGTCATTGATGGTGGTTTCTTGCACAGCAAGATTCCAAGAGTTGGCTGCTCCAAGAACCTGAATATGGGCAGGAAAATGTCCTTCCTGCTCACCACGTTGCCCAAATGCTGTAGGCTTTGGTTTGGGCCAGGTTTGCCATCTCTATGTCATGCCTTGATTAGACTTTAGAAGCCCCTGCATAGGCTGAAGGTCAGAATCTAAGAGCTGACAGTGTCAGCGTCAGTGATTTTTGTGGGCTGTAGAGGAGCAGGCTGGAAGCACATGAGCTATTTGATTAGTTCTTCAGCAAACACCATCTATGCCTGGTATAAATAGGTAGGAGCATCAGAGGCCACCCCACATTACAGCCAGGGGCCTGAGAAGCTTGTGGGCAAGTCTCCAGTCTGCATGGGAGAGCTGCAGTCCTTAGCAGCTCTCTCGGGGAGCTGTGGGAGAGGCAGTTCCACTGTATCAGCACATTTCAGAATGTCAGTGGCAACTCGAATCAAATGCCACAGTGCTCTAACAGGCACAGGAGTGGTATAATAACGATGGTAACGTTATTATGGAGTTAAGTGCCTGCACTAAGATGCTGCACTCACAGGGCACCCCTGCTTGAGAGGCTTTTGGGTCTGCTGTTGAGTGCCTTTCTTTGAGACACTAATGCTGATGGACTGTGTGTGGCCCTCGGGGAGGTGCTCTGGAAGTGCTGAGTACCAGTCTGGTTGTTTCCTATCACCGTCTAGCTGGATTAATTTGCCTTCTCTAGCCTGACTGTTCCTTCCCTGCCACCAGCAGCTTTGCAGGGAGCCTGTCTCTGTGTCTGAACATACTCCCTGCCCTGTAGAGATGGTTCCTCATAGTGCTGGGTAAAGTAGCTTGTTCCTTGGCATCATCCTCCCCAGCCCTCTGAAATTCACTGGAATAGCACACCTGTGGGCACAGTGCATCACCCTTCCTCCCTTTTCATACCTACTTCCGGGATAGGAGCAGCAGATGTCCCACAGACAGTGCTTGTCATGGCCCGTGGGTGGTGAGAGAGAAAATAAAAACCATTAGACTGTGTTTGTAAAGCAGGTTGGGGTCATCTCGTTTATGAAAAATGCTTGAGAAGACGGACACAAAGTTTTCCAAATAGCTCCCAGTGTTTTGGCAAAGCAAAAGGAGTAGAGTGAAGGAAACCAAGGCAATAAAATCTAAATAAAGTGACTCGCAGGAGGTGCAAAGAGGTAGCAGCTGTTCTCCCGTGTCCTGGTTTGGGAGAAAAAGGACAAGCCTGGTCCCTCCTGCAGTCTGTACCTGTCAGACCATCTCTTCTGTCCTCCCCAGCTGGAGGTGGAAGAAGAAAAGAAGAGGTTGCACGTTGGGTGAGCAGTAGCAGAGGTGTCTTAGCACTGTCACTGCTTGTCATTGGAGCAGTGGGTTTAGGGAGATGGCCTGTGTTCAGCACACCACACTTTCTCACCCAGCAAACTCACAATCTATTTGAGAGGATGCCAAGGGGGAAAAAAAACCACAATTCTTTCCTGTGGATGTAATGCTAACAGGGCAGACAGCTCTGAAGGGAACACACAGGAAAAATGTGAACGAGGTTGCACGTTGGGTGAGCAGTAGCAGAGGTCTTAGCACTGTCACTGCTTGTCATTGGAACAGTGGGTTTAGGGAGATGGCCTGTGTTCAGCACACCACACTTTCTCACCCAGCAAACTCACAATCTATTTGAGAGGATGCCAAGGGGGAAAAAAAACCACAATTCTTTCCTGTGGATGTAATGCTAACAGGGCAGACAGCTCTGAAGGGAACACACAGGAAAAATGTGAACGAACGTTTTACACTGTTAAGCTGCAAAAACATGCTTCACCAGACAGAAGTAGGGAAAAGGGAGATAGAGCATCCTGCTGACCTGTGATGGAGAGACCACACTCAAATGTTAACAAGGGGGCTGACTTCTCTGCTATTAGCCAGGCATTTGAAGGGCAGGATGCATCGTCCCATGGCTGTCCTCCAGGTCAGTGACCTGCTGTTACATGCAAGTGTGCCAAGGAAAGGGTCAGCCAAGGAGTAACTACCCAAGGGCTGCAGGAGGAGGGATCCGGCTGCATGTCGGGAGCTGAAATGAATCTCAGATTTTCCAGGCAGAAAGGCCGGCAGCCTGAGAAATGGTTCTTATTTACACCTACAAGAACTGGTGCCAGACACGCAGGTGATGGGATGGCTGGACACAAAGGAGTGAAGTATTGACCTGTGGGTTCTTCAAAGATGGAAACAGCAGAGGCCCATCAATCCAAGTCACCAGGGAAAGGCAAGTTATTGTCTTGCACACGCACATAGAGAGAGGCTTGCAATTGCTTTGCCACCTTGGCTTCAGTCTTCCACCAACTCAAAATCCAGCTACTTGATCGTTTCGAAATAAAGAGCTCTCAGGGCATCCCACCAGCTTGTTCAAAGAAATGTTTTGGTCTCAGATAATCCCACCAAACCTTTCTGTTCTTGCAGTGCTAAGATCAGGCTGTCTATGTTCCCTCTGTAGTCAGTGGAGCAAGAGATTAGTTTCTCCAGGGGGTGACTGATCCTTCCCTAATAAAGGTGCTTAAGATATTGTGAATGAGCTGCCCTTGGCATGTCTGGATTTCCCTAGAGAGCCAAACTGGCTAGCCTAGACATGAGTTTGCATTACAGCAGTTGGTATTGCTCTCCAGGTGATGGCAGTCATCCTCGTTCAAGAAAAGCTCTTGTTCCTGCCTTCGGGGCTACTGCACTGGCCTTCTCAGAAACCATGGTAGCTCTTCCGTTGTCATCTCTTCCTCTTTGTATCTAGACCCTGCCATAACACAGCATGATCCCTTTTCCCACCCTTCTTTTGTTTCCTCCACTTGGATGATGTTAATGTAAAGCTTGTTTGATGTAACTCCAAAGTTATAGGCTCTTCCCTGACATTCTGGATGTCATAGCTTTGCTTTGCTCAGATCTGGGCTTTTTACAGAAGGTGCCTTTATACTGTCCAAGCACAGCAGTGTCCAGGTAGCTGCACCACCATCACTACTCCAGGCCTGGTGTCCTTCTGGGCAACAAGTCCCACTAATGCAGCATTTTTTTCCCTGTTTGAAGCACAAGTGGGATCCTGTGGGATCAACATACACGTATCCTGAAGGGATGTAAAATAGCTTTTTGGTTTAAAGTCATGGGAGCAGACTGCCCAAAGGCACCTGTCTAGTGTGGAGAACTCCATGGACACCAAACAAGTCCTCAAGCTACTTTATTTCGTTGATCTGTGGCAACACTTTCCCTGCCAGAGACCAGAAACTCTACCAAAATGGCAAGATCTGAGCTAAGAAAGACCCAAAGTGCCACTATCCATGTGATGCCTCCATTGTTTTCCACTCAGTGAAGGTCTTCTGTACTTCAAGCCTCCAAAAGCAACAGTAGTCCCTAACCCCATGAAGGAACCTGTCCTCAGAGAAAACCTCCACTGGCTCAGCAGTTCACCAGGGTGGCCGTGCTTCACTGCCTGGGGAACACGCTGCTGTTTAAGACTTGCTGAGCAAGACCTACAAAATGAACACATCTTGCCAGGGAGGCAGTAGGAGATGATTAATGAACACAGCCAGTGGAAAGGGGTGGGGGAAATTGGGGGAGTAGACTTGCTAAATTGACAGCATATAAAATGTTTGTTCCTGCCTGAAACAGCAAGGTTGGCAAACCCTATCATGGGCCAGTAACTTGGGTTGAGAAGGCCACAGACCCGTAAATTGTACATCATCTATATTCAGATGTACAGGCTTGTAGCCTCCCTGGTCCAGTGAGCCCAGTAATGAAAGACTTTAGAGCTGCCCAAGACATAAGATCAAGTGCCCTCTTTGTTCTAGCTCTGACAAGATTTTTAGATGAGGATTTATTTTGTAAATGATGTTTCCAGTGCATACCTCACCTTCTCATTCAAGGGTTGTTGTATGGGCATTCTGCAGAAGTGAGAACCTTAAGGGATGTTCAGGAGAGACTCATATCCCATGAGTAAAAACAGACTGAACAAAGCAAGGGAGCATTCATTATCAAATTGTTTGGCCCAAAGGAAGATACAGCATCATGCAAAACTTGCCCAAAACATTGCTAGTACTATTTTTATCACAAGATTTTTTTCTCAGAAAAGTTAAAAAGGACTCTGCTGAGGCATATCTTTTTCCCTCTGCTGAGTACAGCTCGAGTGGCTGAAAACTTTCTATCACATCTTTATCTCCCCACTTTAGGAACAGACAGACATTCCTTGGCAGGGATCTGAGCAGATCTGTGGTGTTGTTAAGCAGGGGAGCTCAGCTGCTAATCTGTTACCACAGAGTGTTTCACAGTCCTGAGGAAAATACTGTCAGTGCCAAGTCCCCTCTGCAGCCCCCACCCCCTGCATCCCCTCCCCTTTCTGCCTCCAGCGGAGGGGGTCCCTGTGTGATGACATGGTGATGGTCCTGACTGTGCTGCTCCTCCTCCTTCCCTGTGCTGGTGCTGCTGTCTAACAGTTTTCTGTGTGTTATCTGTGGTGCAGAGGCTTGACAATGGTGCTGCTCGCTCACTCCTGAAGGCGTTATCCATTCCCTCAGGGATGAAAAACTCAACAAGTGAAACCCCCCAGATGTTGAAATGTCTTCCACCAAGCAGATCCTTCCTGAATCCTGGAGGCTGGGAGTTACTGTCACTTCCCCCAGTCCCATGTCTCAGACATCCACCTTCACCTGGTGAAGGATGTTCACACCCACAAGCACCTCTGGGAAGTCGGTACTCAGGGGCTGGAGGACTCTCCCTTTGCATCTCTTACTGGCAATGACTTTCCTCATTCATTAGGTCTGACATCTGCTATTGATATCAATTATGATAATTAGTGAGACATTTCGCTGGCTGTGGCTGGCATTCTGTCAGCAGTTTTGCATGGCAGTCTGGCTGATGGCATTAGTGGTAGCACAGAGGAGTTATTTAGGCAGCTCTATTGGATTAGGGGAGCAGTGGAATCAAAAGATCTCATTGCCATTTGTGTTAGGACCTGCTGTGAAAAGGCAGATGGGAAGAAGGAACCTGTAGTGATGTGATGGATGGGGCACCCGCACTAAGGCAGCAAAGGGAGGAGCTCTGAGAAAATGTTTAAGGTTTTCCTCCTCCCTCTTCTGTCTGTTTATAAGTGTGCAAAAACTGCACACCCTTAAGTGCTAGGATTTTCAAATGAGGCCAAGTTCTGGGCTTTGGTTTATCTCAGCACTGGCACCTGGACTGCTCAGACACCTTTGCAGTTTCCTCAGGGTGTCTGCCCATGTCTTGCTGCGCAGAAGCACCCTGACAGCCTCACCTTGCAAAGCCCCGATGCCCAGCTCTTCCTGCAGAGCAGTAAGTGCTGGGTGTACCCAGGAGCTGGTCGAGGCTGTTCTGTTTTAGGAAGTGGCTTAATCAGTAGGTGGGCTGAGGACAGAGTTGTAGTGGAGTACATCTCAAGGTCCCTGGGGTGCTTTTGAGAACGCTACACCCCATTCCCTGCAGCTCTGTTAAATCTCCCAACCTGTTTTCCCACAGAGAAGCTTCCAGAGGACACTCTGTCTCCTGCCAGCACAACAGTTATTTGTGGTAGGAGCTCAGTAGGCAGCCATGCCCCGAGCTGTCCTCCTGCCCTTTGTACACAGAGGGCTGGTGTCATGGTCCTCATGGAGCAGTAACACATAGTGGAGGACTCCCCTGCATCTCTTAGAGCCCCCTCGTGAAGAAAACAGGTTTCAAAGATGTTCATCCTTCCTCTGGTCTCATCCTGGTTAGTCCCGCTCTCCTCTGAAGACAGCCGCTAACCTGGGTTTGGGGATATCTGTCCCTCTCCGCACTGGGTCACCACCTCAGGTGGAGACATCTGTGCTATTGACAGCGGGGCTGATGCAAACCCCACTCCCGAGGGGAGGTTGTCCCCTGGGCCCTGGCTGCAGAGCACTGGGAGCAGTGAGGTGCTGCAGCGCTGTGTGTAGGAGTGCTGGGAGGACGGGGTTCATTTATTATTGCTCAGGTTGGATGCCCAGCTTTAGGTGTGGTGCTTTGGTTCCTCTAAAGATGCTCAGCACTTTGCTGCTCTGTATAAATGAAGAGATTAGAAAGGGAGTCCTGAACGAGAGGTTACGAAGCTCCTTCTGTGCCCAGCCACAGCACTGTTGAGGTTCTCAGTTACAGTTGCCTTCTCACCATGTGAATGTTTGACATTTCATAAGCTGCTTTCTCTTGACAGGTTGAGAGAGATAATTTGGAGTAATTTCCCATGAGAAGTGAGGGAGAGTAGGGAGTCACGGGGGTTTCTGGTTTTTTGGAAATGTCTTGGAACATCCTTAAAGTCTGTAATTTCAAGCTACTAACTTCCTTTAAAATTCTCCTGTCCTCAAGACTTTACTGTTGTTTTAAAGTTCTTGTGACCTTTATTTTCTGTCTTTAGTTTCCTAAGTAATAAAACTGTAAGGAGCAATATGGGATTTGGGGGGCTTTTTTTTCTTTCCACTCACTTGAGACAGAATGGTATTTGAAGTTACAAGGTGAATGAAGCAAGATTTAAGCTGAAGAGACGCTGTAGCAGTCCTGGAGCTGACTGATAGCAAAACAAGCAGTCAGTTATTAGAAGACACAAATCACTCTAAAAGATTAAGCACTGGAATAATAGCCATGCAACTCTTGAAGGAAGGGATGTCAGAGGCAAAGGTCATTAATTGACTGGTGAGATTTTTGGCTACAAGTTACTGGGGAATTATCTTTCTTTTTTTAGCAAAGGAAAAAATATATCTGGTTCTGTTGTCAGTGGCAGGGACGGTGTATGGGGATTGCTGCTGTAAACTGTTTCTGGGTTCAGTGTTAATTCACTGTTCCAGTGGATCCACAGTCATTATTCTTCCCTGGAAGTTTTCTGTTTTATTTTATTTATGCAATTATTTCTGTAGTGCTCCTGCTCTCTACCTGGACGTGAAGCAAGATTAAAAATGCTCGGCAATTAAGAACTCCGGGAGATAAATGAAGCGCATTTAATCTCTCAAACTGCCTGTGTATGCTCATCAGGAGAGTGGACGGATGGGTCAGGTGTCCTGGTAGAAGCAGCATCTTTCAATGCCTGGCCATCACACACAGCAAAACCCTTCACTTTGCCTCCATACGGGAACAGCAAAGTCCCAGATAACACTAGAAAATGCATTGAGGGGCCAGGCTGAAAAGAAACTAATGAAAACCTCATTTTTATTGTTGTTTTTTAAAGTGTGCCTTGCAGGATGAGGCTTGAGAATGGCTCAGGAGTCTCCCTCTTCTCCCAGGGCTGTAAATCACCTGGGTTTGCTTAAGAAATGTAGACCAAAATCCTGGGACCTTGCACAGCTTTTCTTGGCCTCTGTCCACATAGGCATGGTGTGGAGATAAACACAAACACCTGAAAATTTTTCAAAGGTCTTTTGGTGGTTGTTCCCTTATTTTGACAAATTTATTTAGTTTCTGCACCATTTGTCCAAACAGAGGTGATCCTTTTGAGCCTTGAACAAGTAATTGTGCTCTAAGTTCTATGCTACAGTGTTGGTTTTTCAGAAGGAAGAAGTATCAGAGCAGTGCCACTGCCCATCTAGGTTAGTACCTTGTGCCATGCAGCTCACCTCGCCAGACACTCCAGACAAAGACATCCTGGAAAACGAACCTACGTTGATGCCAAATGCAATAGTTAAACTACTTTAAACTCTTCTGACTCAACTCTTGTATTCAGAGCTGAAGTGGCACAAATCAGTGCAGTGCACTCCAGGTCCAGAGGTTTTCTCTTCACAGTGAAATTGCAACAAATGGTATGAATTTCTAGAACGTTATCTGCTCTGTAGAGACTCTCCAGAGTAAGGCCAAGTTTTGTGCTTTCACAGAGTAAGCAGAAGAAAGTTACTCTAAAACACATCAAAAATAGCCACATGGTGGAAAAGAGCAGCAATGTAAATTCACCCCTCCCCGGTCTCTGCCTATCAGGCAGCCCAAGGACAAATGAGCTAAATTTGAGCTGCTCTGCTCCTAAATGAGAGTGTTTACACAATGATTTAATGCAGTTTAGCTAATCCACTTTAAATCCCCAACCCTAATTAACTGTAATTATTAAACAATAGATTAAATTTCTCAGCTGCCCCTGTGGAGATGAACCTCACGTGAAAAATCTTTCAGCAGTGTCGCCTTAGTTCTGTAAATGACAACAGGAATCTGGGGAGGGGGTTGACTGAAAGAAGCCCCCCAAACCTCTGTCAGAGGTTGGTAGGTCATGAGTTCTGAGATCTAGACAGCTGCACAGGTTGCTCCTGCAGTTTGTTTATGTTCCACTCGGTGGGACTTTGATCCCCATCATGCTGTAGCAGGTCTTACCTGCCCAGCACTCCTCAAATGGTGTTTTCTGTTGCTGGTGACACCACATTGACTTTTTCATTCTCTATCTACACATCTTTTGGTTTAATAACTCATGTCTCACTCCTGGTTACAGGGTGTCATTAGCTGTCATTAGAAGTTAAAAAATAATCATTGTTTTTCTCAACTGTAGCTGTGAACAAAGTAACTATAATTTAATTCACATTTTTATACTGCTCAAAGCTTAACCATTTGAATTAAAATATTATTTTTGCTTCACTTCTCATTTAGTCCCATACTCTGCTGGTAAGGAGAGGGGGAAATATAAAGGAAAAAATAGAAACCTCAAAAAAATCTTTATTTCAGTGCAAATCCACTTCACTCTAAATCTGTTTCCTTTTTGTTTGCATTGAAATTGAAACTAACCCAGACACTCTTATGAAATATTGAAACATGTGGATTACTACAAATATTTTTCTTCTAAAAATGCACATACTGTTTGTAATTCTATTTTTCATTGACAAATCCTTCAAATCAAAGAAACTTGCCAGCTCCAGCGTGGCGGGTGGATGGTAGTTACATATTCATTCATCATCTCATGCTGTTCAAACATGTGCTAAATACTTTATAGAACAAATAAAAGATAGGCAGAAATGTTTGCCCCGGTGAAAACAGAAAAAACCCAGGGATTTAAACCAAGTTCTGTTCTGTCCCTCTTACAACGTATTGCCAAACTAAGGCTCTGCTCAGTGAGCGCACGGTGAACACCAGCCAGTTCCCATCAAAGAGAATAAGATCAAACTGCAGGACCAGGTCCTGGTTTTGAGTACTTGACAGTTATTAGTTCTTAGTCTGAAACATAGTATTTTCTATCCTTGCTAATACTGATAAAGTTGGTGATATATTTGTTCAAATATTCCTCACTGGAAAAAACATGTATTGAGGTTGACTGGAGCGATTTCCTGCATCACGTAGAACTAATTGAGCTGTATTGCCCAAGAAACGCAGAAGTGTTTTTGAAAAACTAAAAACCAAAAAATTATTTGTTTGGTTTGAATTAAATGTTCCAGGCTTGGATTTATTTTCAGTTTAATTAAAAACAAAATGAAGGAAGGCTGTTGTCTTCTGTCTTCTCCAGTGGTCTTTGAGAAGCATTTCTGGAGAGCAGTGCTGGTACGGACACAGCAGGGGTGAAGATGCTCCACGGTGGTTGCACTTCAGGTTAGTGATCACTGAAGACAGCAGCTGTCTTCTTTCCCACCACAACGGTACAGCTGCAGTCCCTTCCTTTTTTTAATACATATTATTCCTTCCCAGTCATCCTTTTTGTTTGAACTTCTGCATGAAAAAATGTAAAATGTTTGAAAATGTTGTTAAGGGAGGAAAAGAAATCAATGTATGTGACCTTCACTTGGCAGCCTTCAAAAGTGGTAAAAAGCATCAGAAGCAGGAGGCCTTTCGTGTGTTTAGCTGTGATTTGTAGCTGATCTCCTCAACTCCCAACTACTCCATGAGTTTCATGCATAATGCAGCAGCACTTTTGATTGAAGTAAAAAAATCCGCTGACAGAACGTAGTGTCAGGCATCTGGGGAGATGTCTAATTAATTATTATAATTGACATCCACACCAGATGTCTGATATATGACGGTCTCTTTGTTGATAAAAGGTTTCGGTAATTCTGTTTGAACAGCACTTTCAGAACAATATGTTTTCCATTTAGGTCACAGGGAAAAAAATTATTTAATTTTTTCAGGAAATTGAATTCTGTTGGATAGCGGCATTCTTTCCCCTTGCCTTCCAACTTCTAACCAGCCCTGAAAATGCAAGGGATGGAGCATGCAATGGAAAAGCATTCATCACAGTGCTGACCACTGATCAAAAGCACTTAGCTGGGAAGTGCAGGATCTGCCATCATCTTTTATTCTCTGTAGTCACAAAGAGGAGTAGCTGATCTGACACCTGTAAAAGAAATAATAATAATAAAGAAGTTAAAACCTCAATCAAAGAGCTGTTCTCAGATGGAAAGCTGGTACAGTAGGTTATCAAAGAAGGTCAACAGCTTTTAAGTTTCTTCAAGTCATTATAATACTTCCAGAGCTCCTTGTGTTGAGAAGGGACAAAGCACACTGTAACCTGAACCTTTTCGCCCCAAATTCAAACCAACTCTCAGCCCAGAAACTTTTACTAGCAAGAAAAAGCTTGCATAGCTCTCTGCCTTAGAAATCCAGAGTCTTGTGCACATCATCGCTTTCCTTTCTGGCTTGGGTCTGCTGAGAAAAGGTCGTCTTGTGGCGAGCACACTCTGGTAGAATCAGGAAGGACAAATCCCTCAAAATCCAGTTTTATGCACTTTCCGGAGTATTTGGATCTCAGTTCCTTTTCTGAAAATGAGCACCCTGCCTTAGGACGTGTTTATGCCAACCAGATCTCTGAACTGGTTGAGATTCACCCACTGCTAATTAACACACTTCAATAACACAACCTTTTGCGCATGGATTCTTCACTTTATCAGGCAAATGATGATGATCCTAGTGGACCACCTTCAGCCATCCTCAGAAGCTGTCTTCGGCTCAGACAAGAGGTGACCTCGGAGAAAGCAGAGAGAGCACCTAATTCCTTCCATCACTTTAAACTGCTTCTTTTTCTTACAGCCATGTAATAGGTCTGGGTGATTTTGGAGGGGGGGGGGAAGTAAAAAAAGTTCTGCCTGCGCTTATTCCAGATGCGAGTCTGCTCTAGTGCAGAACATGCAGCTGCTCAGGCTACCACAGACCCGCACTCAGGCCAGTAATTTTTAAATCCATATTAATGATGGTTTGCAACTCCGGATGCCCACGTCAATGTAAACCTTTTTCAAAGTACAGTCAGGCTGTTCACAACCACACTGCTTATTGTGTCCAATTCTGGGCACACCAGTTATTGACAAAATTTTTCAAACCATCTGGTAGGTTTGACCTAAGCTTGGTGTAGGAGCAGGGCGCAGTCAGCTGAGTGCTTGTGCAATACAGTGGGAGCCACTTAGGAAGTCACCTGCTCTCAGCTCCAAACTGCAGCTGCCATATCTGGGACGTTGTCTGTGACTCATCCATTCTGGTGCAGGGTATGACAGATTGAATGAAATTGCCTGGTAAAGCTCCCTAGCTCGAAGTAACCAAATATACTGCGGATATTTCAAGGTATTTTGATGCCCAGAGAAGCAGATAGGCTCTAGTCTTCCTTTCAAAGTCTGGAAGTGCTAATTTGCATCCTAGATACCCAGTTTCATTTCCAGATGTGGCTTGCAGATGCAGGGGTATGCAGGCACGTGACCTTACATAGATTCCTAAACAAGAAAAGATTTTAATGGGAATTCAGGCACTCTATTTTACCTTACTTCAGTCATTTGAAATTTAAATGCCTTTTCCTAGCAACATGTGGAGAGTCCTTCTACAGTCACTGAAGAGAGATGTCCCCTGGTCTGCATAGGAGTTAAGTGCCCCGATGCCCTTGTTTGTCCCTAAGTGTTTGCATCCTCCTGGGAACAGGACACAGCCATCTGTGTCCCTTCAACCTTATGCATGGATTTTCTGAGGGAGCCAAACTAGACCAAAGCTTAATGTGAGAACAAAGCCCTAACGTGAAACCAAAGCAAGAATTCACATCCCTCCCAGCACAAAGATGCTGTATTCCCAGTTGAAACAGCAGCTTTGTGCTGAGTTACTGGTATGTTTTGTTGTATGGGTACCCTTACTGCCTTAACTGAATAAAGGAAGGTAAGTATTCAGAGATGTATTCTCTTCTGTGCTGTTGGTAGTGATTTGAAACCTTTCACTCCTGTGATGTTAATGTCACTTTTAATATCATAAACTTATTAAGATGCCAAGTGAACAGCGTTCAACCAGTGTTGTTACCAGACTGGTGCATGCATGCGGTTCTGGCCAGGGACGGCTGTGGCTGCTTTACAGGGATCCTTGCAAAGCCTCTAGTCTGCAGCCTCTTGCTTTAATTTCTGATACAAATGTAAATGGTAATTTTAACATTTTAGATACTAACTTGATTTCATCTGATTTTGGCAAGACACGTGCCACATATTTTACAATTTAAAAATCAGGTTTGAAAATGTCAGCTTTCACGAGCGGGCGGGCTGCCTCATTTACTGCACACCGAAGGCGTGCAGCAGATAAGGCAAAGTGAGGCTAAGGAGGCATTTAGAGATTATTTGCATCAGAAGGCAGCTGCGAAGGAATGGCTGACCTATAGGAGAACTGGCTGCCGTAGTATGAATATCTAAATGAAAGCTGTTAACCAGCTTCTGACAACGCAAGGGAATTGCACCTTGGCTACTAGCTTGAACATTAATAGCTGGATGCAGCCTGCAAGTCTCACTCCTGTCTGCTGCAGCAGAGGTTCACCCACAGTGAGTGATAAGCATAGCCTGACCCCATCCCCCACTATCAATCTCCACTAACACGCGAGTGAGGAACAGCCTGAGCTCTCCCAGGCGTTAAAAGCTCAGTACGTGTAGTGCCCAGTCTTGTTCCTCCAGTTTGGGTGAGTCAACCCTTGGAGCTCCCAAAACAAGCTGCTGGTGGCTGTCTACCACTGCCATGGCCAGAAAGCACTTGGGCAGCGGTGTTCAGTAAATATCCCCCTTCTCTTAAGGGTGTGCTTCACCTCCTGTGTAGACATTCTCAGCCATCTCAGAAAAGGGCTTCAGCTCCCTCTGACTCTTCCCCGGTCAGATGTTACCTGCCATGGTAGTGATGAGCAAACTCATATCTCACAGCAACGTCTGTGAAACAACCAAAGACCCACAGGGAACTGTAAACAGATGACATTGTGTGAGTCCTGGAGACAACTGGACAGTGTCGCAATCCCTCCTTGTGCATCTCTCCTCCATCCTGCGCTATCTGCCCAATCCTCTCTCTCATTTTGGACTGCGGGCTCACATTTCCAGTTGAATTACAATGGTTTTATGTGCTACTGGGCTGAGCCCTTCTGCACGCATGCCCTCAGCCCTTGGTGGACTTCATAGCATGGCCAGAGGTTCAAACAGAGCTATGCTGCTTTGCTTTTTCTGAGCATTGCCTTAGGAACGCTTAAGCATCTTGGTTCAGGATGGAGAGGACTGTGTCATGGTGAGAGAAAGTCAATTTAAACAGATCTAAAAAACCAGTTTACTTGTGTTTTGAAGGACTGGCAGAACATCCCTGAGGCCTGGGTGGGATGGGACTGGGAAGCACAGGTGGTACCAGAGTACGCATCGCCCACCCTTCACGTCTCACTGATGCTGAAGAAGTTGCACAGTGAGTACTGAGAAAAGGACAAGCAAAGATTCCAAGGGATGCAAAAAGGAGCAGAGAGCTCTTTTCTGAGCCCAAAGTCTCCCTTTCAGACAGTCACCCCCGTGGCCTGTCAGGGTATAGGCAGCTAATTAAGAAACCAGAGGCCTGAAATCACTTGCTTTTATCCTGCAGTTTTTCTCTTGTAAGGATCTCCTGGGGCTCGGTTAGTCAGCACATTGAGGGGATTAGAGAGCCCTGGGAGATACCTTCAGAAATACCGGGGAGCTAATTAAAGCAAGCAAGGGGAGCTGGCCGGAGGAACAGCTCCCCAACGCACTGGCGTTCAAAGGCACAGGCAGAAAGTGCAAGACAAGGGGAAAGATGAAGCTTTAAAGAGAGACCACCTGCAAGGAATAAGAATTCTTAGCAACTTTCTTCTTCACCAGCAGCCATGGTTTCCCTCTAGACTTTGCCCACAGCAGCAGCACTATGGCTGTTACGGATTTTTTTCCTAAAACAACGGGGGTTGTTTGCTCCCTTCCAGGCATTAACAGCCATTTCTCACACCCAGCTGCTGCGTGAGCTTATGAGGCAGATGGAAGTGGTAACGTTGCCTTGCCTTTTGGTTCCTGAACATTTCTCATTATAAGAACGAGCTTTGCATAATTTATTAGAGCACCGGAAAATCTGAAATACTTGGGCTCACATTTTCCTTGATATTTGTTTGCAACTGGAAACAAATTCTAGTGAAAGTAAAAGTAATATTGACTATGTCTGAGAAACAAGTCAGAGGAAAATAAATTGGTTGGCTGCTTTATAGAAATATCTATCACGATTCATTTAATAGCTCTTGCTATTCGAGTAAGGAACCTGGGATTTGGAGACAAAGTCTCCTTTGTATCAAAGGTTTGCCTTTGCCATCCGTTCCTTTTCCACGGAGTCTTAAGCCGAAGAGAAATCCCAGTTCACGTGGTCATAGGAGAGGCTATGTCTGTCGGAGCCTTTCTGTGCTCTGTAGTGGTGGGGAGGGCTGGCCTTCAGTCCATGGGAGGAAGTGGCTTAGAAGGCCTCAGAGGTTTCTAAGACCTTATTGAGTTGGCAAGAGTCACATTAGGCTGGGCAGGAGACCTCCAACCATCCCTTCCCAGAGCTGCTTCTAAGGTTTTATTTAGTGAATAGCTGAATCCTACTATTGTCTCTTATCTCCAGGGGTTGGTCTGCCACGAAGATAAATGGCCTGGCAGTGCTGCTGCCTGCTCGCTTTGTCCAGGCGCTGAAACGTGATGGAACTGCTCGAGGCTCTAAAATCAGTGTTTAAAAAAGGTGATGCGGGGAGGAATGAATGAATGTCAAGAACTATGGAAAACTATAGTGTTTGTGCAAAGTCAGCTGCTTGAAAATCAGAAGCATCACCAATGAGAGTGTTCTCCTCTTCCTCTCACAAGCAGGTCCTGAAGTGGTCTCAAGCCTGGTGCTATAGGTGAACCTCAGCTTGGGGGACCAGATAGCTTGGCTCTCTCTGCTCACAAAAAAATGCAGCTGTGGCTCAGAAGCGCAGGTTAGAGAACTCACCACGCTGCAAGGGTCCCCAGCAGCAGGGATGATGAAGAGCTGGTAGCAGTAGCAGGGCAGTGAAGCAAACCAAATTGGAGAGAAAGGGTTCACTCCAGAGAGGCTGTGAGAAAACAGCAATCATGGCAGTTAGCAAAATAACAAATAAGCCCTCCATTTTTTGTGAGCGAAATGGTCACAGCTGAGCAAACGGCCAGCAATGGGCTGTCTGGTGTGAATGATGGATGGAGAGAAGAATGAGGCTAGATGAGGTTTCATGAGCAAAGTAAATACATAAAAGCAACCACTTGGCAAGCGAGCTGTGGAGAGTGGGATATTGGGAGGTGGTTCTCTGAACACATGCCCCTTAGCAGGGAGAGGCTCTCTCTGCCTATAACAAGCCCATGGAATTACACAGATTCAGGGAGGGTAAAACCTTCTGGATCAACTTTTGTAAATGGTTTTAGCCAGAAAACAGAAATAAAACTGAAAAAAAAAAAAGAGAGATTTTCCCCTGCCATTTTCAAACTGGAACATTTTCACTGTTCCTGAACTCACTGTTTTCATTTCAAAATGGACTTAGATGTTTGAAGAACAAAAATAATCACACAATTCAAGCTGAAATGAGGTTTTGTTTTGCACCAGGCAAATGCTGACAGTCAGCTTTCACTTTCGTGAGGCTTGGAGCGTGGCTGAGGGCTGGAGGAGCTGCTGATTCATACGCAGGAAACATCTCTGTAATAAGACCAGGAATTAACTATTTTTGCCCCCTGAAATTTTGCTACAGAATATCGTGGGTTCCAAAGGCAAATGAGCAGATGAAGGGGGAATGAATCTGTGAAGGGCTATTAAACACAAAAACATCAATAGGCCACTGCGAGCTGCAGATGCTTGTGAAAATAACAAAACAAAATCCTCACCCTGTGCTTAGGAACATCTCTTGGTGTCTGCTCTGAAGGTGGAATCCTGGGTTATCTCTACCTTTGGTCACGCTGCTCTCGTGTATCATAAACTAAACCCCAAAATGCTCTTGTTCTATTCCTTTATTTCCAAGCCCAAAGTGAGTCATGAACTGAGTCATATCTGCTGCTATTCCAGCTCCTGCCACGATCAGACCTAGTTCCCGCTGACCTCGCTCCTTAGCCTCGCTGTCACTTCAAAGTTTCAGCTCTTACAGTAAAACCTACACAAATAATTTAGGTTTTCTCCAGTGCTTCTTTCCTCTCACACCACGGCTGTCATGGTGGTAATGGGCCGTCGCTGGTACCACCCGTGATGGCCCCGTGGCTCAGCAGCCTTCGGGGATACTACCCATACTGATGGAGGGAAAATCATCAAACAAGCAGCTCAGATTTCGGAGCAGCTGATTTTTGATCCAGCCAGGGCTAATTTCCATATCCCACTGTTAACTTCTGCTGCTGCAGCAGCCAAACAAAGCATGTGGGAAAACACATTCCAGAGGAAATTAAATATATTTTCAAGGGTTATTGACAAAATACACAGAAACCTCTTTTACAACAAGAAACATGCTGTTTGACCCACGACGTCATGCTCTGATGTGCAGATAACTGACTTAGTTTAAACTCTCTTTTTTCACTTGCAACGTCCGACAGTTTTTCAGCACATACTGGAAAAGCAAAGGAGCCCACTTTGGAAAAGCTGGAAGGAAGCCTCCTCTCCTGCAGTGACAGGCAGGGTGGAGAGCCGCTCCCCAGAGCCCTGGAGTTGCATCCCATGAGCAAGCTGGAGCTCCACGGTACTGCCCGCATCTCATCTGCCTGCAGCTCCTCTGCCTGCAGCTCATCTAACTGCATCTCTCCTGCCTGCGCCTCGTCTGCCTGCACCTCCCCTGCCCGCGCCTCCCCTCCAGCACAGGGCTCTGCTCACCGGGGTATGCAAATAGATAAACCGCCTGTTATCTAAAATTGTTATCTCCCCGTCTTCTGAGTCCCCAGGATCTCATTTGCCGGTGACAATACTTTAATGAAAAGCCCTGCTCGTGCCTTTTGTTCGGATGAAAGCAGTGCTGTGTTCTGCAGCAGGTGGAGCTGGCTGGGCTGGGCTGCCTTGCCCTCCGCTGGGAGCCCAGGCAGCCTCTCGATCTCCTGCCCCAGTATCAGCCTCTGCAGGGGAACCCTGGAAGGGAGTTTTGATAAGCTCCTGTGGCACAGCAGAGGACGGATGTCACAACACGGCCTTCACACAGAGGGAACTGCTGGACTTGCGCAGCATGTAGCTCTCACACTGGTTCACGTGGGTGAGGGGAGAATTTCCTCTTAAAGGCAGGGCAGTTATTTCTTACCTGGTTCGCATGCAGCAGCGAGTGCACCATCCCGCCTGTGTTAGTTCATCTTATCTTCATTCCACCTTCATGGGTGGGGGTTCAGCGTGGCTGTGGCTGCAGGTATCTCACGGATACCCTGACCTTCTGCAAGCCTGCTTTGCTCGCGTAGGTCCCAGCAATGTGAATAACTCAGAGCACTGGCTTTGGGCTTCCCTCCAAGGAGGATCTGCATGGTTCAAGCCCTGCTCCCTTGAAGGCAAGTCCTGATGTTCTAGCCTAGGCTGATGGCCATGATGACTCTGCAGTGAATGGGCAACACAGAGTGGCTCATGACACTTTCATTTCATTTCCCTGTACGTTCCTTAATATCAGACCCTTTTGGGACATAGGGCATAGAAATCAAGGTACCACGGATCCTCCCTGGGCTTCCCCAACACCAGAGGAATTCACAGAACAAGTCTGTTTGATGGGGCAAGTCGAGTTCCAGGGGAGGAAATCTCTCCCAATCCAGAGTGGCTCGGGCTTAAATAAGGTGAAAGTAGGTATAGCAGTTGTGCTGCCCTTGGTCCCAGAAATGGACCTCACCCTTAATAGATGGTAGGACCAGTCAAAACTACATTTAGAAGGAAAATCTATTTTTTTGACAGAGCTGGAGTTTTCGAATGACCAGCCACCTTTAGCAGAACGTGTTACTATTTCATCAGAAACACCAAATCATCTTTTGCCAGGAGCACAAATAATATTATTACTCCAAAGAGTGTGTGTGATGGCTTGTGTGGATTACAGAGCAGGTGCTCCACCACCCCAGAGCTCCTCCAGCACTCTCCTGGCTCTGGCACAGGGAAGGGGACCATGGTATTGGACCTCCACAACCCCCAGCTTGGACAGGAGGACAGCAACCTGCAGCAGAGGGACTGTAACTCCTGGTGCAGTTTGTTGGTTTCTCTACCAGAAGCTCCAGTGTACATGTATGTAAATATGTGGCCACAACATGAAATTTCTCTGATAAATTAAAAAAAAGCAGGAGGGTAGCTAGTTTTCACTAGCTGTAAGGAGAACTTTGAGCGAGAAACCAGAAATACAGCGCAAGTAGATATCCAGTATGTATGAGAACATATAATAATTCTGTAGACTGATATTGTACGTGTAATAATACACCCATATAAACTTGATATTACACATGTAATGATATACATGTATTTAGATAAATAACCATCTATACAGTAACATCAGTCTATTTTTTATCTGTAACAGACAGCCAGGATTTATGAGACTCTTGAGCATCACTCTTCATCCTTCCGGAGCAGGGATGGCGATAGGCCACATATACATCAGCCGATCGCTGGGCTGGGTTTGCTCTGGATGCCTCCAGCCTGGCAGGAGGAAGACGCACTGACACATGTGTAAGCACACAGCCCCATGCTGTGCTCTCTGCTGGGGATTTGACTTTTATTTTTACCTGTTTGCTTTAATATAAAGTAAAAGGTCATTTCAGAGTAACATTCCGCAGCAGTCGCTGTTTGTTCTCAGTTGGAGATGCGGCATCTCTCTTATCTGACATTTCCACGACAAATTAAGTTTCTTAGACACCTTTTTAGGATGCAAAATGATTAATATCTAACACAACTTTGAAATACAATAAACCCTGCCTATCACTCCTCCATCTCCGCTGGCGTGGGTTTGATGTGTTTCTCCTCAGGGCAGCTCTGTGGTAGGGCAGACCTTCACCTTGGTTTGTGTGTTGGGAGGGTGTGCGCAGAGCTTTAGAACTTGGAGAGAATGATCTCATTTATCTTGAACTACCTTACCTCACCTTTAAAAGCATCCCTCTCTCCAGCACCTGAACACAGGCAGGACTAGAGCAATAGTCTTTTCCTCCCACATGGTTCGCTACATCCCCCTGTGCTCTCCTCTAGTGCCATCAGATTTCTCTGAACATGGTCAGGAGGCTGAAAAGGCAAAGAGACGCCCTAAAACAGGGCGATCCCACATGACTCAGTTTCCTTAGGAAACTGGCCTGGAAACAGCAGGAAGCATTTCCATGCTCCAAGCACAGAGGAGAAAAGAGCAGCAGCAGCACAAGCAAACAGCACGAGAGGCAGCAGCCCCCCCGCACGGTGCAGCTGGGAGAAACTGCCAACTGGTCGTAGAAAGTGGTAGAAACTCAGCAGCTTCAGTCAGGCCTTGGAAAAATTGAAATTAATCTTGTTGAAGGGATAAGTGATCTGGCTGAGGGACAGGCTCCGAAGCAGAGGGACCAGGGTGGGGACCAGGATGCGGGAGCGGCAGGATGCGCTGCTGAGGATGTAGCTGCCCTGGGGTCTGGCTTGTCTCCAGCCTGGAGCCTGGTAGGACTCGAATAAGGAGACACGGCGGGGGCAATCATGTGTCAAAGGTTAAATTGTGCTGCTCGGGGAGGAATAACATCATTTCTGCATCGTGCCCATAAAGAGGAGACTAGAAGGAAGCTAACACAGAGCAGACCACAGCAGTGCTGGAGTGTGGCTGGTGAGGAAAATGTTCCCAAGTAGCGATTTTGGGTCCAAAATACAGTTCTGTTAAATTGAAAGCACTCTGCAGGGAAGACTGCAGTGGTCACACCGTTTGCTGCAGGAAGAAAATCAGAGAGTTTGGCCCTGTCTTTCTCACCCCATGTCAGGGAGTGTTTGGCATTAGAGGTTCACTGCTGCGTCTGCACAGCACTTTCATCCCACCAACCTCACCGGTGTCATTGTGGCCCTTCAGTGTTGGCTTGGGGGTGGCTTCTGGACCAGAAACATTTTGCTCCCAGGTTAGAGGACACACTCACATTAGACATGTCCCCCAAACCGACGGAGCAGTGGCCATTGCCATTGGGAGATCTAAGTCTCCATCCCTGAAATGGGCAGTGCTACCAGAACAAGAGGGAGGGGAGCAAAGGAGCTGAAGCTGCTGGTACCTCAGTAGTACCTCACGGCTGTAATACACAGGAGCCCTGCAACAGGGGTCAGACCCTGCCTCATTGGTATTAGCCACAGTAATGCTTTTTGCAGCAGGCAGTAGAAGAATCCTCACAAAAATCCCACTACGTGCTCGTGGTGGAGCAGGTTGAGACCGTACAGGTTTCTCGGTGGCTCCGGGAAAGCACAGCAAAGAGGGAGTTACTGGAAATGTTGATGGGTGCTGGGAGAAGGAGCGGTGCCAGAAATGGCTTTGAGGAGAAAGTCCTCCAGGCACAGCAGTCCCCAGCGCAGCAGCACAGGGTGATGCAAACACAGCATCATTATTTTGTCTGGCTGGAGACAGAAGTCACTTGTCTTATTCTCTTTTTTTTTTTTTTTACACTTTTAGAGGGAATCAGAGGTTTCTTTACTATACAAATGAGGGTCTGTCTACCAGGGAGAGATTCAGAAAAGCTCATCAAGATTAATTCTTAAAACGGATAAATGGAAGCACATTAAACAACCTGTGCAGACACACTCGTTTGGAATTAAAGGGTCTGTAATTAAGTTTTTACTTAATTCACTTTTGAAGTCACTTGAGCCAAATTGAATTAAGGCCACTTTAATTTTAAATGGAAGTATCCAGACCTGGGTTTAATATAATTTAACTAATCCACTTGCAATTCACACCACTAGTTAATTTTGGATTAATTTCCCCTCGTAAGCAAGTTCTTAAACAGGCAACAGGAGCACAAGTTTATTTTCCCTTTTCCATCTAGAGAGGGAGCCACAGAACTTCTTTTCCCTCCAAAAAAATGCCTCTGCTCTTTGTAGTTTAACACCTTTTTGTGCAGTTTAACCCTTTTTTGTCATGCTGGGGTGATCCTGAGCCAAGGTGTGCCAGATGTCTACTGTGACATCCTCAGCTGAAAGGAGGCAGGGGTGTTCTCCTGAACCATCACTGATGGCCATCTCCCCAAAACACTCCTTCTTGCAGGATTTTCAAGCTCACTTCCAGGAGGTTTCATGTAGGGTAAATAAAATTTGGCAACAGACTCTGGGAAGAAATTGCTGAGGATTATTGGCCTGGCTTGAGGGGGGCGGGATCCAGGCAGACTTTTTGGTGAAGACAGATCCCGAAGGACTTCGGCAAACTCAGGAGAGATGCCACATGCGGCATGGTGGGACTGGAAAGTCTACAGGCAACAAGCTCCGTTTAATTAATGCTGTTTAAAGATCTACAAAGGTCAGGTTTAGGTGACCTGAACTGTGGCAGCAGCATGAGAGTGGTGGTGTTTTTCTGTCTTAATTAAAATAAGAGACCTCTTTGGAGCTTCTGACAATGACAAGTCATTAATAGAGCAACCAGCAAATGAACGAGCAGTCGTGGGGCTGGAAGGGACCTCAGGCATGGGAGGAACACAAGTGTTTGCAGTGGAGGACAGGGTCAGCACAGCTAATGCAGATGGCAGATACCCAAAACTTGCTGCTTTTGGTTTGAACTACCATCGTTCAATTGCAGTTTAGTTTGTGCCAAGTCTCTTAAGGGTTGAGGTAACCCCTGACAGCTTGAGATTCACCCAGAGAACGTCTGCACTCCCATCAGTAATGACAGCGACAATAGCTTTTACTGCTGCAGCTCGGCGTGAGCACTATCTGTTCTCACAGGCTTTGAAAAGAAGAACATGGTCCCAAGTAAAGAATCACAGAATCACAGACTGGTTTGGAGTTGGAAGGGGCCTTCAAAGCTCAACCACCCTGCACTGAGCAGGGACACCAGCCAGAGCAGGGTGCTCCGAGTCCCAAGGGCCAAGTAGACCTGCCATGGGGCCAGGGATGGGGCTTCTCCCACCTCCTGGGGCAACCTGGGCCAGGGGCTCACCACCTCTAGCAGAAACAATCTCTTCCTTCTCTCTGGTCTGAATCTCCCTTTTTCAGTGTAACCATCACCCCTTGTCCTGTCCCAAGAGTCCCTGCTGTAACATCCCTCCCCAGCTTTCTTATAAGCGCTCCCCTGCACCCCCTCTTTTGTTTTTTTTAAGGGAGAGCAATCCACTTGCAAAAACATTTCAGGAGTCAAGTGGTTCATCTGTCCTTTAATCCTCAAGGCACTGCTAGAGCCATGCTTCACTTGCAACATCTCCCCATAAAGCCACCTTGAGTAACACCTTGCATCTCCCAAAAGCACCAGTAGGGTCCTCTGGCATCTGTCCATCCTGGTGACACAAGGGACAAATAAGTAGCTCTTCCAAGCATTGCATTTTCTGGAGTAAGGAGTGAGGTCCAGGAGGAAACTTCCCCAGGAGCAGACCTGGCATCTCAGCTCGTACACCTTTCATTGAAGACGAGAACTTCCTCGGTTTCCCTTCAGCAGCTGCCTGTCCTTTCAGCCCTGCTCCAGAGCGCAGTAGTTCCGAAATGCTGGCAGGGAGGTGCAGCCTGGCTCCGGGCTGCCTCCGCCCTTCCCTGCAGCACCTTTGATTTCCTAACTCAAACTACACTTCCCAGAAGGCTCTTCCCTGGCAGTGCCTGCAGGCAGGCCCGTGGCTAGGACTGGGTAGCCTTTCGTTTACCGGGTTTTTGACTTTTTTCCAGCAAGACGAGGGAAAAGACACGTTTTGTAAAAATATCCTTTAATCAAAAGAACATCGATCCTTTTGGGAAAAGAAAAAGAAGGAAGAAGAAAAAAAAACCCTCCTGTGAGATGAAATATTTTCAACCAGCCTGATGATAACTCTCCCACAGCTCCTTAAATCTGGCTCCTGCCTTTCGTGTAAGCAGCGAATGGGCAGGAACTCCTGCTGTCAGCATTTTACTTCATTTGTGACCCACCACCTCTTTTCAAATAAATTCCCATTGAATTATCTGAAGTGAGCAGAGAGCAAGGGGGGTGGGGAAGAATTCAGGCTCGGAGGAGAATACAGAAGTTATTTCGGCTGGAAGATGGAGTGCATTGCATCCATTTAAAAATCGTTTAAAATGGTGAAAGAGGTGTTTTGAACTCGGTGGGAAGTTGATGACTGATTTGAATTTGCTCTCCTACACCATGTAACAATGAAAGGCTGGCTGGAAAATAAAAGTCCCCAGAAAGATCTCCCGGGATGAGGGGAGTGGTACAAATCAAAGTGAACTGGAGGGGTGACACAGGGCTTGCGAAGCCAGAGGTGCAGGATCCGGGCATCTGCCTTCCCGGAGGACGGAGGTGAAGCCACTCACCGCCTGGCCCACCATGGCAGCCCACGGCTCACCAGGGAGCATCCCCCCAGAAATGTGCATGTTCCCAGCAGAAGGTGCCTGCAGGTATTTTTTTCAGCTGAGGCTTCGGGGTGGTGTCCGAAGGGAAGGCAGCGGGGTGGAAAATTGAGCAGGGGTGTGATGCATCTACCAGCTTAGTGAGGCAACAAGGGAGGCACCATTTCACCTGTCCCAGCCCAGGGTCCTGCTCCCCCGCCGCCGGTAGCTCCTGCCCCAGCCCGTGGTTCTGCCTGAGTTTCCCTGTCTGCGCAGCAGTGATGATAAACGTTACAGCCCCGTCCTTGTGACTGAGCGGAGCGTTCTGGATACAAATTGCTAATAATGGCAAATGCTGCTGGAGGTGGTTTAAAGGAACATAGATAATTCAGTTTGGTTTGTACTGTAGCTTACTCACGCTGCTTATGTACACATAGATATTTGTTTCTGTTTCGTCTTAAGATTCATTTCATTTTTAAGTGCATGCGAGAAGAGCCCGGAGTCGAACTATACATCTCTTATTATTGATGGTTTTTAAAAGTAAATAAGTTCATGCTGTTATGATTTCATCTCCTGTGCCGGAAAGCAGTGCTCTGAGTGCGTGTTACTCTGGGAGACCTGCCGTGTTTGCATCCCTGACGAGAGCGGTCTTTGTTTTCCGAGGCGCAGAGAGTATCTCCATTTCACAGCACGCTGAGGATTAACACCCCAGCTGTACAGTGCATTGTTCTTCCACCATTAATCTGTAACATTAAAAAAAAAACGACCAACAACAACAACAAAAAATCTTCACTCGCCTCACTGACTTTCCACATTGGTGATTTTTTTTTTTTTTTCAGTTTTTGGAAGACAATCCAGTATTTCCAGGAGGTGGGTGATGTCCTCGGGGGTCTCCAGGCTGCAGCAGGGGTGATCCCCATTGTGTATAACCTCCATCTCACTCTGCACCCTGGAAGACAGATTCCCTGGAGCGGAGGACAGCCTTTGACTAGGGAAGTCAGCCCTGAAATCTCTGCTTTTCCTTTACAAGCTTAAATAAATGAGTTTGTGCTGCAGTTCCCATGTGCAGGACGGGTCTTATAGACCCCTCCGGTCTCGCCAGGGCTTTCTGCGGGGCTTGGATGTAGGACAAAATAGGGTATGTAAATAGGTAATGTGGGGAGAAAAATGCAAGCCCCAGCTGTTTCTTGTGTTGGAAAGAAAAGAACGCCTCCAGCTCAGGAGCGAGCAAAAAGTTTGTAGCATTTTATATGAGCCTGGATTCCCACGTGGCGTTTGGAGTGAATTTTACATAAAGTTTGCCTGGAAATATTTGAGCCTGCAGCTGAAAATAAAACTGCAAAGGTACCAAACCTCAGTGACTCCAATCCAATCCCAGGCTGAGGTCTTTCAAAGCTGCAGAGGAAAGCCAGGTAGCGGAGTTCACATTAATTTTAATAAGAATTGGGCATTCAGATCCTGTAGGTGATAGCAGGGGCTATCAGCCTCAAAACCCCAACAAGCCCCAGCCCAGCAGGACCACGGCTCTGCGGAGCTCTGACAGCTCTAAATAGCTGTTGGAGCCAGCAGAGACCTGCTGTGGCACACAACCACATGCACACGCGTACACGAGCGCCTGCTCCCGCAGCACTGCCAGAGCTTTCCGCAAGTGATGGAAATATTCTTTAGCCTGTTCATTTTAAGGTTGGGGGGTTTTTTTCTGCCTACTAGGAAGTGTGGATTATCTGCAAAATGTGTTCATAGGGCTAAGCAAAAGCTATAAACATGCAAATTCCAGTTCAGCAAGTTTTTATGCTGATTGCTAGACCCTTCTTCCTTTGAGCAGCTCCTCGCAGTGCACAGCTCGGTGCTTAGGAGGTTTTTAATGAGCCAGCTTCAGCACCGTGTTTACAGCAGTGCTGAGAGGGGCTCTAGTCGTCAGGAGATGAAACTCGGGTGTAGAGGTTCAGACCATTTCTTTATTCAGGCTTGTAAGGCAGCCTTGCACAAGCGATTAAACCACTGGCAAGTGCAAAGCTTTGGTGAGAACCTCACGTTGCCCCGGTCCCTCAGTGTGAGGTTTCCCAGGGACGTTTCATGAGAATCTCATTAGGGTGTTTTGACTCTTCTGGTGCTCCTGTCACCCTCCGTGAAGGCAAACATGGGCCCGTGTCACAGCTGGGCTTGCCTTAGACTGTCAGAAGGGACTCAGCAGAGCCTTGCACTCTGCTCCTGAGTCCCACTGGATTCAAGAGAGGTCCTTCTGCACATCCGTCCAGTGTCCAGATTCCACACCAATCAATGAGTGTGCTGGCTATTACTGTTTCATTTGTAGATGAAAAGGCAAACAGGAGATAGTAGAGTATGCCTGGGAGTAAAGACCATTGAAGCTTTTCACACTTATGAATGCTCAGGGCCTGACGTGCACTTGAACATTTAATGAAGGGACTGGTCAGTTCTTCGATCCCAATCTGTCCAGGCCTCCTTAGGATTAACTCTCCACTTTTCTGAGATGATTTTTTAGGAATATGAGTGAGTAAGAGAAAAGAAATGAGACATTCCTCTGGACAACGAGAATAGCCACACTAGACACACGTGGGTCAAAGCTGAAATTCAGGTTCTCCAGGTTTCAGGACTCTGCCACTGGCCCAGTGACGCTC
>NW_010410311.1:17656-19382 GCF_000710305.1 Buceros rhinoceros silvestris | reverse complement strand
CGCTCTTCTCCTCTACAGACCTTGATGTCTTGTGGGTACAGCCCTGTGCTGGGGCTCTGGAGATTGGAGCCACCATGCCAGTCTTCTGTGGATCTTCTGTAATTGGGACGTGTTCCTTGGGCATTCTCATCATTCAGCTGAGCCTGAGGCTCATTTCTCAGTTGTTGTCTCCGAGCAACTGCATTTCTGTTCGGGTGTGAAGCCAGGTCTCCAAGGCTTGCTGGAGCTCACTAAACTATTGCAGCCAAGTGTTTTAAGGCCAGGCTTTAAGTGGTTTATGGCCACACTTCCCTGTGTGGGTCACACACCGGGTTCCTGCTGGTAACAGGTCTGATCATCTTGCAGTCTTCCAGGAAGGAGCAGTGTGAAAACACCGAGCTGGAGGAGCTCAGTCTTAGAAGAGGTCCATTCCTGTTTGGGGTGACCTGCCCAAGGTCAGACAGGGAACTGCAGCCAAGGGAACAGCTGAATTTCCAATCCTGAGCCAACGCCTGAACAGAGAGAGCATCTTTCCTTCATGCTGGCACTTGCTAGGGACAGGTTTTGTGGTACAAACAGCTCCAGCAGTTCTTCTGCTGCAGCATTTACTAGAAAGCCACTTTCTTTGCCAGAAATGCTTCTGATTGGATGTCGGTCCTCATTTGCCAAGTTGTGTTGCCTTTAGATGTTGTTCATATACTTATCAAAGTCATTTTCCCCTGAGGTTTCAATCAGATAGCCCTGTGCTGAGCAAACAGGAGGAGACACTCCTTAAGTCCTCAATTACATTTCTTTTCTCCTCTTCAATTCCAGCACAGACAAGAGGTGATAATACCAAATCTTTCAAATATTTGATATACAAAGAGAAGAGCTTGTTAAAACGAGACCAATTAATGCATTTTTAATCCACATTTAAACACATGCAAAGAGCTGGAATACTAATGCGGTCATTTAAATTCCGCGCGGGGCGGGCTGGCCCACGAGGCTGCATATCTTTCAATCTCTGCTTTCCTGCCTTGGTTGAATCAGGCAAGGTCGACCAGGCACTGCTGCTTATGATAAAAAGGAGCATTGAGGCTCCCGCCAGTTTTTTTTAATCACCTGATGATGTTCTTGCAGCTACTGATCATGTTGGGTTTTTTCCCCCCCTTCATCTTTATCCTTTTATTCCTGAAGTTCAAGGACATCTTGAATCCCCCTGGGTGTGCCTGCTGCTGGGAGAAAACAACCACACAAATCGTTGCGCTTCTCATGTTTCCCCTCATGGTACAACACGTTTGCTTGCGAATGCTCCTGGTGAAATTTGATCAGAACCTTGATTTTCCACCCTCTTCCCATCACTGTTGACACAGCAGATTGTTCAGGTGGGCCACGAACGTAGGCAAAGGTTATTTCTTTGAGGCATCACTTGTATATCGGGTGGACCTGGCAGCCTGACTTGCTGCGTACATAAAATTTTGGGCCCAAAGAGTTCACAGCATACGTGGAGAAAAGGAGAAGAGCGAAAACAAAGTGAAGGCAGTCCCTAGCACTGGCTGTGCTGTTGACACAGCAGATTGTTCAGGTGGGCCACGAACGTAGGCAAAGGTTATTTCTTTGAGGCATCACTTGTATATCGGGTGGACCTGGCAGCCTGACTTGCTGCGTACATAAAATTTTGGGCCCAAAGAGTTCACAGCATACGTGGAGAAAAGGAGAAGAGCGAAAACAAAGTGAAGGCAGTCCCTAGCACTGGCTGTGTGGTCGC
>NW_010410311.1:7783-17550 GCF_000710305.1 Buceros rhinoceros silvestris | reverse complement strand
GCCCCCCCGGCGACCTGACCCTCAGTGACAAGCCGCGTCTGCGTCTGCACGGGCGGCATTGCCAAACGGGATGCTAATTACAGAGAGCAGATCGCTGTTTTAAAGAGCTGCTTTTCACTGGGGTGCAGGTAGGAGTGCGCACATGGCCGGGAATGGAGAGGCAGCTGATAACTCATGTTTCAGTGTCTCGATCACTCCTGCGACACCTGAAGACGATGAGAAGTGTCACTGAAAATAGGAGGAAGTGGGGAAAGCAGCTACATCCCTTAAATCTGAGCCAGCCCTGCAGGCCAAATTGTCTCCTGCTGCAGTACGGTATATTAACAGGAGAAATGAGTATGCCTAGGAGTCATTTGCCAAAAAAAATTTTCATCGTAACATGTTGATTCATCAAAGCCAGAATATTTCAGAGAGAAGGACCAATTTCAGTAGATTTCACATTTGGGGGAAAATGGAGAAAAGTTTTTAAAATTATCGGGAGGTCACCATGACTCCTAGAAATGGAACTATTATATTTTGCTTCAAATTTGCTTTTCACTTTGAAATGTAAGTTCAGCCACAGGAAGAAAAGAAAGATTGAAATGGAAATGAAACCTTTGGAAATTACCAAACTGAAATGTTTCTGTTAAATCAGACAGGGCTTCTTTTTTTTTTTTTTTAATTACTTTGTTAGTCTTCATTTTTTGAGCCTTACTTTGGATTTTCAGCTTTTGTAGGACAAGGTAAAGACACTTTTGAAATCCTGAAAACTTTCAGTCTACAGGGAGTGTGTTGAGTGTGCCATCACTAGTGAGCGCCGAACTCTTTCGCTGGTCCAAACAGATCAAACTGCGAGGCCACCCCTTCTAATCAGCCCCTCCCGGCTTCCTTGAGATGAGTGATTATCCTGTGTTTAAAGAGTTGGCCTTGAACCTGCAGTAGGGGATGGTGTCTCTCAGGTTTTTTACCCTTTTCTTAATTAAGAAGCTGTATTAAATATTCAGAAATTCTGCTCTGTGACTTTCCTGGGCAGCACAAGGACATCCTGGGGAGACAAATCACTTTCTCATTAGCACCTCGCCAGGCCACCGCTCTCCTTTCCCTTTTCTTAGTCCTGGCTCTGCTCCTCCGGCGCCACAAAACTGCTGGAGAGGTGCAGGCAGCTTTTCCTGAGCTGGTGGAAATGAGGCAAGGGCTTCCACTGACTCCAGTTTACACCAGCTCAAAGATCAGCTATTTGGGCATGGGAGCACAGGATGCAGGAGCAAAGCTGCTGGGAAGACGCTGCTGTTCCAGGCACCTCCAGATGTAGCTGACTCTTCACATATCCATGGGGTGGCTTTTCGCAGGAGGGACTTAGGAAAATAGGAGGAACTCTGAAATCCCAGCCTGAGCATCATCAGCATGGCAAACCCCCCAAACCTGACTGCTCTGCCGTGTGGGACAGCCAGCACCTCCCCCCGGCGTGCTGCTTGTCACCAGGATCCTAACAAGACCCTATTGATTAAGGCCATCGACATCGCTCCAGCGTCCACGAGCTGAGAGCAAACTCGCTGCACCTGCGCAGGGGGAGCAGACAGGCGCTGGCAGCACAGCGCCTGTTCATACTGATTTATTTGTTGCTGGGGGCTGGACCAAACTGTTCTTTCCCTGTTGTTTCCCGCTTTGTTTTCTGCTGTGGCTTGTCAGTTCTCCAACAGCAAAGAAACATTTGTCAATCGAGCGGGGTCCCTGACCTCCTGCATTTAATTACTAATCAGGACCACAGAGGCCATCGGTAAAGGTGCTGAAAGGCAGGTCTGTATTGGTTGGCTGCTCATTTTTCCAAAGAAGTGCTAGATGCTGGAGGTGGTAAGTGCTAGAAGTTCCTGTCATGGGGGAATTTTTTTTTTCGTTAAAAAGAAGAAAAAAGAACCTCATAGGTCTCATTTCTCTGGAGGATGGAGCAACCATAGACATCAATTTCTTGTGCTTCTTCTAGCAGTCCTCAGTCAAAGGACTGGCCAGGGGTCAGCACCCTATAGGCTAAAACACAAAGCTTTACCCAAAATTTTTAGCATTTCCATGTCCAGGGCAGGCAGCCAAGGTGTCCTGGCTTTTCCATCCCCTTTCCTTGCTCCTGCTGCAGAGCTGTGTCTGTTGGGAGCCTGGTGGAGCCCTGCAGCTTGTCCTTTCCAGGGCCAAGAGGGCAGTGAGCAGCCAGCCCTGTGCCATTAGCAAACCCAGTCCATCTGTGCCTTGTTAGTCTTGCTTAACAGGACCAAATAAAGGCTCGCTGGTCTCTATAATGGTGTTGGATGGGGGTAGTAGCAGCTGCTGGTGGAGAAGGTGGGTGTCTGGGCTCTGCAGAGAGGTCTTAAGGCCACTCCTGGGCCTTTCATTTCCTGGTAAGAAAGATGGGAAATGGGGAAAGCTCTGTCGTGTGGTGTTACACAATTTGACTTTAGAGAATAAGCGTTCTTGGTTGTGCTTGAGCTTGTGTGCTGTGAGGAGTCTGGGTGTTTGGTGCTTGGGAAGCATGGTCTGAGAGATGTTCACTGTAGCTTGGTTGAAAGTAGTAGATACATAAGAAGGTTAATGGTGCAATAAGGGAACTTCATTTTAGGTTCTTTAGGCTCTCAAATTTAAATGATGAATGTGACAGCAATAGGTCTAAGGCAGGTGTGTGTTCAGTAGGAATGACTGATGTTGAAATGCTGCTTTTTTTTAAAAAAAAAAAACAAAAAAAGGCTTTTCCTGAATCCTTCTAGAGCAATAGCTCAGTGGAGGGAGGTCTTACAGAGAGGGTCCAGACATTCTGCGCCACCCTCTTGCCCAAGGCAAGGCCCTGAGCAGGGCTGCCTGCTGATGTGGGTCTCTGGTGGCTCTTACCCTGGACATCCAGAGGATCTCCATTCCCCTGTGTGAGCTGACAAGAAACCAGACAGGGCTGTGGTCTGTCTGCTTGGAGTGTTTCTTAGAGCAAAACCAAGAAATCTGGCTCTGAATAGGTACTGACTGGGAAAACCCAGGGGTTTTGTTGCAGAACTCCAGCTCTGCTGCAATACCCCATAGGGCACCTATCTTACAACGTGCTGGGGAACCCCTGCCTTGCTGTGGGTAAAGGCTTTATACACAGAGTAGCCAGAGTGACTGGAGATGTCCACCTCTCTGTGTGGTGTAGGACAGTTGATTGTACCCAGAAGCAGCAGATGGGAAAGTGTGGTGACTGACTGGTGTGTCACTGGCTTCCTCTAGTGAATTGTCTGTGCAGTGCTGGGAGCTGCAGGATCTCTGTCTCTGCTGGGGTTCCTGGTGCTGCTGCTTGCTGGCAGTCACGGGTACATCTTCTGGAGTCCCTCATCTCATAGGGACAAGCACTGGCCCTACAATGTCACAGCAGAGCATCTGGAGTTCAGGGAGGGATGGGGGCAGGCTTGGCGCCTAAGGCTGAATGCCAGCTGGAGACCAGTCTCCAGAGCTGGTGAAAGTGAAAGCTTGAGGTATCCTTGTTTTGTTTTTTTCATACCAAATCTGTGAGGTCTTACAAATCTCCTTTTTTCCTGTGTGAAAGTCAGGGACTCACCCTTGCAGGTGATTTTGTCCTTTTCATTGGTAGCTGCACGCTACCTGGGACACCTCAGTTGTTATGTGCAGGTTTGGCCACTGATGATCTCGCATTACTGCAAGTCCAGAACGCCAATGCCCTTTCCTTTGCTGCTAGAAGATGAAAGAGAAACTCCTCCTGACCCTTCTCTACAGAAGGGCAGAGGGTCCAGGACACCAGACACACAGCTCACTTAGCAGCAGAGGACAGTGGCTCACAGCTTTGTTATCCCAGGGCTGGAGTCAATTACCTAACGAGGCTGGTGCTCCCAGAGCTGCTGATGACATCCTCCTCCCCCGTCAGCTCAGTTTCTTCTGCTGCTGGAAATTACACATGGGAATCGAACCTTGGAGCTGTGTTCACAGCCCCGGCAGTGACAGTCCATGTCCTGCCCTCACTACTGGCCTTGGCCACCTGGCTGGCTGCATCAGCCCCCTCCTTGTGAGCAAGAGTGTGTTGATTGATCCGTGTTGCGGCAGGGTGAGGGGAAGGGGAGGGAACAGGCATGTGCAAAGGCAGTGATAGCATCCTCTCTGTAGCAGGCAGCGAGCAGCGGGGTTATTGTTTGCTAATAGATTGCTTTTGAAAAGCTGCTTGTGAGGGACCAGGCAAGTTTCAGAGGTAATTAAAACTCTGTCTATGCAAAAGGCAGGATCTGATTATTTCCTTTCCAGAGCAGGCAGATTAAACCAGAAAGGTTTATTTCACCACTTCTAAGAGTGCTGGGTTGCTTTGAATGAAGTTCATAATACAGCATGTAACAAAACTCAGCAGCTTCTTCTCTTAGAGTTTAAAAAAAAATTCGTTTTAAACCATCTTCCTCCTTGATTCTTCCTTGGATTTAATAAATCTCTATAAATCAAAGCACACGTGCACCCATGGAGAACTGTTGTTCCAAAGCTTGTTTCTTATCTTTTAAACCCATTTACTCTCTGCTTAGAAGACCTTTCTGCAGCAGGGCTCCATCCTACCCCAAAGAGAAAACTGATGGTAGGTTGGTCAGGAGGCTCAGATGTTCTAGCAAGGTCTCCCTGTCACCTCTATTAAAAGGAATGACATCGAGTTCATTAAAAGCGGTCAAGACTCTTTAGAACCAGGCCAATGTCTGTAACCTCAAAGGCTGGCTGTGGGGTCGTGGTGTTGCCTGTGGGATTCAGTCTCTGCACCACTCTTGGCTTTAGGCTCTGCCTGCTCTATGTGTTTCAGAGCTGACCCTTGTGGAGCTTCAGGGAAGAAGACAACAGGGCAGAGAGTCGTAGATCTATGAAGGAGAAGGATGAGGGATGGAAGAAAAGGATGACTTTATTACCTGAGATTTCTGGCATCATTCTCGTAGCTTCCTTATCTGAGGCCTGGCTGAAACCCTGGAGGAGTTACCTCGGCTGGGAGATGGGGGTAGCAGAACTGGCCCGGTGGGTGAGCACTGGCTTGTAGACAGAATGAAACCTGCCTTGTGGAGCAGCACAAGCCCTCTGAGGCAGACAAGTACCTGCAGTTTCTACTGGCTTGGTCCAGCCTTGGGGTTTGTGTGCTGAGGAGCCTATCCATGTTTGTGAGGAGTCGGGCCACCTCACACTGTTCTTATCTGGGGGGGCAAAAGCCCTCTGCAAGCTCTGAGCCAGGTCTGTTTGGGCTCAGCTGTGTCCTGTAGGGGTAAGGCAGGGAAGGGCACAGCTGCCTCCTTCAGAGCGAGCCCTGCCCTGTGGCTACTGGGTCTTGCTGCCTTTCTGCCAGAAATGGTGGTGAGCTCTGAGGGGCAGCTGTGGGGATCTAGGCAGGCTGAAAGACTCAAAGACCATGGTCAGTAGAAGAGGAAATAAAAATTTAAACCCTGGTAGTTTCTCCTGGCTGCATTTCAGCAGTTCAGGGAGCAGGAGGGTTTGCCTGCAGATCCCAGGCAAAGCTGCCAGCTGGGTTTCTGCCCAAACAGACCAGCTGACTGCAGTGGATTTGCGGAGGTGCAATGGAGATCTGGGTGCAGACCTCCACCCCCTGGATACTGAAGCCTGGCAGCAGTGGTAGCATTTTAGCTGAAAAACAGTATGGAGAGAAGGACTCTTCTGTGCAGAGATGTGTCAGCAGCATCCTGCACTGCTGTCCCTACTTCCATGCCAAGGTCAGTAGGGTTTGAGCAGCCCTGATGGTTGATTCTCACCTACTCTCAGGTGTATAACAGCAGTCTGGCTCAAATGAGTTCCTGAGGCTCAGTCCTGTTCTTAGTGAACAAAGTCATGGTTTCCAAGCTGTGGGGCAGCTTTGTCAGCAGTGCCAGCAGAAAAGAACTAAAGTCTGACCACCATGGGTTCATAAACCTTTTCCATCCCTTCTTCACCCATGGGCTGTGTGTGCACCCTGCAAGCTGCGTAATGCAGGTTACACGAGTCCTTAAGTAGGAGTCACCCCTGAACATCCTGTGTGCTGGTCAAGCATGGGGATGCTCCGTTGCCCACACCCTTGTCAGGGCTGGGTGTCATGTCAGAAAGAGGTGACTTGGGGCAGAAAAGAAGGATGAAGTGACATGGCCCTTGTTTCATGACAGATTGAATTAGCTGATCGTGACAGCTCTTTCCGCTGTAAGATCTGTCTGGCATCTGTAACGCACTCACATACACTGACGAGTACACCAGGCTCTTTGCATGTAGGTAAACCGAGCACAGGTACACGTGTGCACATAGTGGAGTGCTGATAGGAAATGAAACCTCAGATTAAAAGACATTAACAAAGATAAAAAGTAACAGAATCTAATTTGAATTGTCCGTGGCAGGAACTCAATTTTCAGATTATAATTACAATAATTAAAAATTCCCTTATCAACAGAGACAAAAATGCTGCACGTTGGCAGGCAGAGACGATGAACGAGGTGAACGACTCGGTGCTGAAATCAATTTTCAGAAGTTCAAACAAGCCCCAGAACAATTCCAGTTTTGTTGTGCTTTTCCTCCTGGGGGAGGAAGAGACTTTCCCCATGCGTGTACTTCTTGGTTTTTTCTCCTTTCCTTTATCCACAAGGTCACATTAGCTGGAACAAAACCAAAAAATCCCGTGTAAACAGAACTATTTTGCAGTAGAAGTGCAGTATGGGGGAAGTTCAAAAACCTATCAGGCTTTCCCAGTTTGGGCTTTACTTTTAATTATAGATTATCTTATTTAGAATTAACAAATGTATGTGCTCAGCTCTTGGAGAATTTGCCAAAGAACGCTCTTGGAGCTGAGCAGTCACGAGCTCGCTCCCTGATGCTGCTCGTGCAACAGGGAGTTTGTGAACAGAAACTGAAGTCTAATTAAAAAAAAATCTGGAAAATGGATTTTTTTGACCTGAGAAATCTCAGGTTTCTGTGCATATACTTCCCGCAGGTGCCACACTGCAAAATTTGGGGCTCAAGTTGTTTATTTCATGGAATAGAAATGTATGTGGGTTTCTATTTTTGTAATGGTTTTGCGATGAGCACAAACTAACAGACGGACCCAACCCGTCAAGCTCAGTGACACCCTCAGAAAGAGAGACAGGACTTTCAAAGATGTTGTTCTTCAAAATTAGCAATTCACAGGGGACGGAAGATGAGAGAATCACTCGTGAGGAAGCGGAGCTTTGCCTTCTGCTCAGTCAGGGTCTTTGGGGGAGTTCTCACTTCAGCCCGATAGAGTTAGTCAGCGCCTTGTCACACATGCTGGATCCTGCGTGATGTATTTATGAGGAGGTGACAATTGTCAGCGTATGGCAACAGTATTAGCGTTCCTTAAGCAGTTTTAATTGTACCTAATTAGTACAGAAAGTCCCCAGGCAGAGTCTGGCTCTGAAAGTCTTTCCAAATGTCTTCATAGCTGCATGTTTGACTTCAGGATTTAGGGCGAGCCGACTTCATTTTGTGATCTTTTCTCTGCGGGGGCTGGCACTGCTCACGTGGTTCTCATGATACAGTGAATTCATCCTTTCCCCCGAGTAAATGTTTGCACTGTCAGTTCCACACTGTACAGGCTGGCACCTCGTACAATTACTTGCTGCTCTTTCTTCTGGTGCCATCTAACTGGCTCAGGAAAATCCTGCAGACAGGATCTCACTCCATACTGGGCTGTGCAGGTTGTTAGTTAGTGGCTCTAAAACCACCTTCGTTTCATCCTGGCTGGGTTCTCTAACCCAGTGTTCTCTGAACACTCCTGTGACGGGGTGATATTCATGTGATGGTCAGTGAGGATTTTGTTTACCAGTGCACATACAGGAATGCGAAGGCAGACAGAGAACGGGTTGTTACCTTCCTGGTTTTGAGAGAGGTCTTGAGATCAGGGAGGAAGAATATGACTAGATGGAAAGGGGTAGATCCAGCTCCATGCAGATCAATGAGGGAGGTTTGTTCTGCCAGGGGTTTTCTTGTTGGCTTTTTCTTACCTGGTGGATAACAAGCCTAGAGATGCCAGGACACATCTCAACCATGACTTTCCATTGGCATGGAATCGACCTGAAGCAAAAATTTCAGCAAGGTGTGTTTGAGAGCCACCAGCTGAGGGCTCAGCAATAAGGGCAAGCCAGCAGGAGCAGAGAGAGCTTGAAGCAACCAGTGTTCTCCTAGATGTATTGCTGTTAGTAACTAAATTCAAGATTCTCCAGATGTCACTGTGGTGAGTGGCCAAACCAAGCTCCAGGGGAAGAGTGGGGCTTCTGCTAGGCAGAAAAAAGTTCTGCCTTCAGCAGGGAGTGATGAGGTTTCCATTAATGAGGAAGAGATTTTGTACTATTCAGTGATGTACTATTTTGTACTATTCAGTGTCTTCCCCTGGTAGCAGAGCCTGTACATGCCTGTACCAGCAGGGTTTGTATTTCCCTTTCGTTCCAGAAGAACTGAGGGATCTGCAGAGCTCGTGCAGCAGCAGACTCCCAGCTGGATGATGCAGCCAAGACCATCGTAAACTTCAGTTTACTTCAGTATCATCTCTCTTGAGAGAGTTTTAATGCCAGCTTTGAAATTTCCCTGCTCCCTCTCAGGAGCCCCAAGGTGAGAGAACAAGCATTGACGAGCCCAGCTTGCCCAGGCCAGTGGCTCCAATAACCTCCTGTTCCACTGGCACCGTGCAGAACTGATGTCTTAGAGGGGGCAGAGTTCAGGGTGACCTCAATTTCTGAGCTCCCATATTCAATTATTTCTGCAAGGAAAATAATCTCTGTTATTTAATAATGGCTGAGGCACTCCAAAATCTTCATCAGTGCAGGAGGGGAGTTTCTGAGATGTGGTTGGTGTTGGGGAGGTGCTGCAGTCAGAAGGGAGAGGCACAGGCAAAATCTCTTTCTGGGTTCTCATCCAGTCATCAACTTGGAGAAGGATTTTCTTTCTGCAGGTGTCTTGGGTTAGTTTTCAGGAGGAGCCCAGATGATAACTGAACCTGACCCTATTGGTGGGTGATACTGTGCTCCTGTGGGTGCTATGTCCATCCTATGGGGTTGGACACCCGGTTAGGCTATGGGGTTCTTTGCTGTGGGCTTGTATAACCTGTGTCCTGCCAGTGCTTCTGTGGGGTTTTAGGCAGCAAGATGCGGGGTTTCCACCCGGAGCTTCCCCAAACGGTGTTTATACAGCAGAGTGGTGGTGTGCAGTGGGACGCTGCTGAATCGCTGTGGATCTGTGCTGGGATAAGTGTCTCCCATCCACACATTAAAAATAATATTTTCCCCCTTGAGTCAGAAGGTGAATCTGTAAAACGCTGGAAGCTGTTTCGTGAAAGTACCGTACCTTCACGTTTGGGAAGAAGAGGCATCCTCGCTTGCATATTTAATTGCCAAATTATTATATAAATGTCACATTACTTAGGATGCCAGAACTCACTGGTATTTTAAATGTTTCCATGTTTTAATTCCTTGCAAGTCAACCATTGCAAACCTAATTACAAGGGGAAAATCATGGATGGCATTTTCTTCACCATATTTGGAGCTGAAGGGAGTTTCCTGAGACTCACAGAAATTTTCAACTGAATTTTTTTTTTTCTTGGTAGTGACAGTTCTTCCTGCTGCTCCTCATGGGGACAAGATGGATTACTGTCAGTGAAAACCATGGAAGAACAACAACAGAACACGCCTGCGTATTTGGGTGAGCTCTGCAAAATTAGTCCTGCAAAATAACCTAAAAATAAATAAAAGTCCATGCAGAGTTGAAAACCTTGGGGAGGCTTCATGCAAACCAGCTTTCCACTTCAGCATTTCCTCCCATTTTATTGT
>NW_010410311.1:0-7728 GCF_000710305.1 Buceros rhinoceros silvestris | reverse complement strand
ATGAGCATCAGAAGTTTTCTGTGTGTTTTGGCAGGATTCCCAGCCAAAACCAGTCCGTCGCATCCTTTCGGTACGGGGGAAAATGCCCCCCTTCTCAAACCGCGACAATTGTAAAACAGCTGTCTAAAATGGATCAAAATCCAAGTGAAATAGATCTGAGTCGGCACAGAGTGGTTTCTGGCGTTTGCAGTGCAGGGAGAACTGCATCCTTTCAAGTCAGTCTAGTATTTACATTTATAGTAACACTTACAGAGACACACTTGCTCATGTGTCTGTTCACTTCTGTTCACACCAACCCATAGGCCTGTGGTCCTCAGGACCTGCAGGGCCTCACTTTGCACCACCAGTACTGCCACCACCAGTCTGTCTGTCAGAGACAGACCCAACAGCTGGCTGCATCCATGATCTGTGGAAATCCTTCAATAACCATCCCCAAATGTGGTGGAAATAGCTGTGCTCCCTTAACTCTTCTCTCCCCAGGGCCCGGGACACCTTCTGGCAGCCATTCCTGCATCTCCTCAGTAACAGTCAATGGCTCAGGTGGCTGCAAAAGGGATGTGAAGTCCTTCCATCCTGAGGAAGCCCAGCCAGCTCTGTCCAGGTCTCTCTGTGTCCAGGGAGAGACAGGCTTTAGCTGTGTGGAGGGGTCTGTCCATGGAGGGCCATGCTTCGGTCCATGGTGCAGAAGAGAACAGCTGGAGGGATGATCTGGTTTACATCCTCTAGCTGACAGGGCTGTTTCAGCAGCTGCGTTTTGGAACTGAGCTGCCTCCGGAGCAGCAGATATTTCTGTCCCCTCTTCAGTGTGGTGTCTAAGCACATTCCAATCGCCTGTTTGCAAAAGATGGAGAGCAGAGGATGCTGTCCCAAAATCCTGTGGTGAGGCAGGGCTGGAGGTCAGCCCCTGGTGCTGTGGGTACATGAGAACTAGTAGAATGTGGTGCCAAATGCGGTGCTCAGCTGTTCCGTGCTGATCCAGAGCACCTCTCACCAGTGGTGGCCTTGGGGCTGGAGGTCTGGCTTTCCAACCTCCGGTGCAGCACAGCTCCTGCTGTTAACCCTTCCCTTCCTTGTACTCTCTGGTTGCAAGGTGGTAGTTGAGCACTGGCTTCTCTAACTTGTTTAAGTTGCCCTGTTTTCCCTGAATTTTTCTAACCTGAAGCAGAGGAAACAAACTCTTATCCACTAATCCAGATGTTTAAGGCTACACTGCCAAGGTTAATAATCGAGTGGCATCGGAATTGCACGTACTGTAAATAATCAACACCTTTCCAAAGAGCTGCTGAAGGATGTAGAACGGGCTAATTACTGAAATATGAAAGGGAAGTGGCCCCATCGATTCAGCATGTTGCAAAAGAGAAAAGCAATTTCGGGAAGACTGGGAGTGACACTCTGCTGTGCAAAGCTGTGTCCGTGTAAAGCACGCGGATGTACGTGTGTGATGCAGACGTTGGGAAACAAACAGCTTTGATATTTTGATCGTTCTGGTGAAGGTCATGTCTCTCAATGTCTTACTATTAAAGGGCAAAACTAGTCCAGAGTGTGGACGTTCACATTGCCAGCTGGTTTCACTTAGGTCTGTTCTAAGGTCTGTCTGTGCTGCTGGAATGTGCAGAGCAGTGGCCTTGGCTGCTGGAGATCCAGGAACAAATTCCAGCTTCTCAGGCCTTCTGGACACCTTGATCAGGCCCCTTTTTGTTTGTTTGGCGGTTGTGTAGCAGTTTGAGTTTGGTGGGGTGGTTTTGGGGTTTGTTATGGGGTGGTTTTTTCTTTCCTTCCCACCTCGTGGTGAAGGCACAGTGATCTCAAATCCCTTTTCCTCTGCTGGAACGCATTCCCCTTGCTGGGCTGAAAGCAGGGTCTGTCCATCTCTAGTGCTCTCTGCTCACTCTGCCCTGCACGGCCTGGGCTGCCCAGCCCCTGATATAGACCACTGCAGCACCAGCATGGAGCAAGTCTGCCAGCCTCAGTCCCTGTATCCAGCCTGGGGCTGGACAAGGAGCTGGGAGCCGCTCCATCCTGTGAGACCATGTCAGAGGGTATGGGACCTCCAGCTCTGGGATGCAATGGGGTGATGGAGCCCCGATAGCTCTTGCCTCATCCCTGAAGGTCACTGGATGTCAGCAAGCTGAGAAGGGGTCAAGGCTGTGCCCTGGGCTCCAGGGGTCTGCCAGGCATTATTCAGGAGTGTAAAATGCCTTCATTAATGAAGTACTTAAGACTGCAGAGCCTGGGGGGGGCGGGGAGGGGGGAGTGCAGGGTGGATAAAACTAGGTTTGTATATAGTGATAAAGTAAGAGCTGAGGGAGGGACTATGTCTGTTAGAAAATGCCAGCTATTGATGGCTGAGATGGAGTGGACATATGGAGAGTCAGACCCTGGCCACTGATTTAAACTGTCACAGCAGGGAGGGACCAGTGCTAGTGTTCCCTGGTGTTCCCAGCCCCCAAAAGAGGAGCTTGCTAAAAAAAACAATGGCAATAGCATAGGAAAGCAAAGAACCCAGCCACTTTCACCCCGGTGACACCAGCTTCTGCCTTCCATTGGCACAACCCGGCAGTGGCTTTGTGTCCTGGCCAGGCTGAGCAATGCTGGCTCTGGGGGACCGTGCAGCTGCGACTCTGCGTGCTCAGGCTTCCTGAGACGGCGTCCATAAATGTGGCTAATTATTGCATAATGAGGAATAGATTTTTGTGGGAATCTCGTTTATAAAAACGCTGCATTGTATTTTTCTTTCTCTTCCAATGTGTGATGTTCCTCCTAAAGAAGATATGCAGAGCTCATGTTCACGTGTTCTGGCAACAGTGGTTCGTGCGATGCTGCGGGGACAGGTTGCTGTGAGGTCCATCTCTCGGTGATGAAGTGAGTCTGTTCCTTCTCAGGTAGTGCAGAGATGCAGCTCCTGAAGTGGGGGACTGCCTTCACAGCCCATCTCTCTGCTACACCTTCCTCCGGTGAGGAAGCTGCCTGTGGCTGCCCTCAGGATTTATATTGGATTACAGACGTAATGGAGCCCTGACATTTCAGCCAAGAGCTGAGACATTTTAAGCTGTGTGCAGGGAAAATTAAGGTCTTTGCACTTTCTAGAAATGCTATCGCAGAGAGTAGGAAGCTGGGGAGATTCATTATGGCCCCAAAGCTGTGTGCAAAACTTCACGCTTCCTTTGCAGTTTCCATTTTTAACCGTCTGTCATTCCAAAATGTTTGTGTGGAATATGGAAAAGCAAGAAATAGGCGAGAAATAAACCTCTTAGTCCTTTTCTATTCCTTTGCAACATCTCCAGCCTCACTGACAACACCCTGGGTGAGAGTGAGGGCCCCCAGTCCTCCAGGTTCTTGTAGGATAAGGGAGAAAATGCCCAAACGAGCCACGGAAGCTTATGTAAGGCCAACAATGAAGTGAGACAGGACATAAAACCAGAATAGTTTTGCTCATGCCTATTTCTATTCACATTATTACTGTAAAAGCCTCTTAATTACTGGAAGGAAATTTGTACCAGGCCTTTTTGTGGAACGCCGCATTGTTGGCTGCATTTGTACACAGGGAGTGACATTATGAGCAATCTGAAATCTATTATAGAAATTTCTTCTTTGACATAAAGGGAGATGGAGGTGGGGACAGCCAGGGCTTTGTGTGACTGTCCTCCTTCTGCTATTTGATGGTCTAATGTGCTGTCAAAGGCTTCGGTGCTATTGTTCGGGAAGCAGTAGCATGTGATTGCTGCATTTGCTTTATGATCTAAGTTCTGATGGGTTCTTTGATTCTGCCGGTGTTCTCCGCTCTGACTTGCTCTGCTTGTTCAGCTTAACTTCATTGTGCCCGTTACTCTGGCTTTGTCAGGCCCTGCGAAGCTGTGTGGTCAAGAGATGTACTTTCCTAAGGACCGGGAGATCAACCAAGGTCTTGGGGAGAAGTTTCTCTCCCAGAAGAGTTGTGTTGTAACTGTCAACCCCAAGTGTTCCATGTGGTATTTATTTGGTGCTCCTCCAGACCTCTGCTTGGGGGAGAGAGGCAAAGCAGAGCAATTCTGGACTTTCCAGAGGTTTTACCACAGCTGACTCCTGAGTTACCTTAGCAGGGAGCAGAGAGATGAGGAATACTCTCCCACAGCCGCTCCAGGAGCTCTCAGCTGAGTCATGGAGCCCAGATCACATCCCTTCCCCTCTCCCAGGGGGTCATCCCTCTGGTCTGGAGCCCAGGTAGCCTCGTGGCTCTGCACAAGACATGAGCCATTTTGTGTAACTCAGTTTTTCTGGTGCTGCAGCTTTTGTCAGGCTTTCATCTTGGATGACAAAGGCAAAATGACCCTCTGGAGTCCTTACCTGCTGCTTTCAGAGAGCCTCTTCTGCACTTTCAGCTTTGCCATCTCAGTGGCAAGCTGATCTTTTTACCTCTGCGCAAAATGATCTTGGTGGAAGTGTGGAGGGATGGGGTTTGGGGAGGACAGGGCATGCCCAGTGCTGTGGAAAAGCCGGGCTGGGAGCCGGGTCCAGCCAGGAGGCAAGAGTAGCCCAGATATGAATTGCAAAGAGAATGAAACTGATTTTCCTGTCAGCCAGAGTGCTCTGCACTCCTGGCACCCTGCTGATAAGCTCGTCTTAATGGCGCTGGGATACAAAGCTATATTGACCGCGTCTGCTGGCTGCCTGTCTCAAAGGGAGAGCTCTGCCTGCCCCAAGTTTTATGACTTGAAGCTGTCAGGCACTGAGGGGGAAGAGGGGGGAAGCCGTGATGGATTCTTTCTTCTCCCTTATCCAGCGGCTACACTGCACCTTCTGCAAATATCAGCATCATGAAACCCTGTGGAGAAAGACAGAGGAGAAGGAGCGAGCCCCGAATAAATCTCCAGGGTTTGTGAGGCTTTATTGCGAGTGACAACAGCACCTTGAAAGGGCCTTTGTTTCTCTCCCCCTGCCCGACTCTGTTATCCTTTCTCCTCACATTTCTTCTGTCCCATTGCCACTCCTAGGTGTTTGTTATTGCCACTGATGATTATTAATTAGGGTCAGAATTCACTTGATGCTTGGTGCTGCAGAAATTCGGAGTGTTTCATCTGTGTGTTTCCTCCTTCCTTCTTCCCTCTGTATCATCATCTCCCTCCCCAAAGCATCTCTCAGGGCCCTGCCCCACCTCGAGGTGCCTTCTGGAGCCAAGAGCTGCCTGTCTCTGCCCATCCATGGGAGATGCCCTCCCTCGGGGTCACTGCTCAGGCACGGATCAGGAATGGGGCTGTTCAAGGCTGCACCTGGGTAACACACGACAGCCAGGAGTTTTACTAGTCCCAAATCGGGGCAGCTCAGCACGCAGTTTGGAAAACAGTCTGTGGGGGCTTAAGTTCATCCTTGTCCATTTTTTGAGTCTAAAAAATTTCGAATAGTCACAGGACTGAAGGAGAAAATGCTTTAACAAAAATAGGTATAAAAACCGTGATGTTGGGAGCCTTTCAACACTGCTGTGAAGCCGAGACGTAATGCAGCGAGTGATGGGGTATGGATCACTCCTGGATGAAGCAGGCTGTCCTCAAGGGACTGCTGAGGACAGGAGACCCAGCAGGAAATGAACCCCCCAGAGGCTGCCATCTCTGCACCACGGGGAGGGAAACTGCACAGCTACAAAAGCCTTTAAAGCTGCAGCTGCTGCTGTGAACACTGAACTCAGCCGAGTTACACAACTTGGGGGTAGATTTATGTTTTCCAGGGCTGGATCCAGACTAGAAACCCTCAATGAAGTTATTTAGTCTGAAGCCTTTATTTTGCCTGGGGAGATGCGGGTGGTGTGTGGTTTGATATCCTGGGGAAGGTCACAGGGGCTTGGCAGCTTCTGAACTGCAGCCTAAAGCTTTCGTGTTGCTTTGTTGCTGGAGGAGGATTGGAGGCAGATTAAACAAATTAGGGGTTGGGATTGCAGATACCTGCAAAAAAAAATCTGCCAGGAAAATGCAAAGAACCCAGTTCCACAAAGTGCTGAGTCCTTCCTCAGTGCCAAGCTTCCAGGGCACTAAGCTCGTGTTGTCGTTGCGGTTTCTGTTGGAAACAAAAGCCCTGATGAAATCTTGCTGGGGTTTGTTGAAAGGCTGTCCCTGTCTAGAGGGAGTGGAGATTGCTCCTCCTGGAGCCCAGCTCCACCAAGTCTCTGGTGGAAGTGGAGAAAGCCCAGAAACATCAGGACTGCTCTCACCACCCCGAATGCAGCTGGTGTACAACAAGCCCGAGGCTGGAGCTGCAGGGAGGTTTGTGGCGTTTGATTCCTGTGAAGTCTTAGGTGGTGGGTTGGCATTACCCAAGGCGATGGAAGAAGCCGGTCCCAGGTCTGCTGCTGGTGGGTCTGGGTCCATCTTTTTGGCTGCCTGGGTCTGCCCTTTATAAAACTCAACAGGCTCTAAAGCAGTTTTTCTATTTTGTAGGCAGAATTTGTGAGTGGGAGTTGCTTTTAATTTGGATTGATTAGCATGAACCTGCAAATCTCTCTCTCTTGCCTCTCGCTCCTTTTTCTTTTTTTTTTTAAGGGGAAAAAAGTGGAATGTAACCCAAGCAAATCTACTTTAACATATGTAAATCCATCTCTGCCATCTAATTCAGCAAAAACTTTAAGCTCAAGCTAGAGTGGCTTCAAAATCGGACCTTTTCCTTCCCCCCTCTTATAGTCAGAATTTCCTGAGAGGTTTTATTAATCGGCCCAGAGAATGTGCCACTTGCTCTAACCCAAATACCCATCAATACAGCTTGCAGCAGCCGCGTGTGCCCCCACTGCAGCCAGGAACGAGCCTTGTGCTTTCACGATGAGCGGCAGCATCGAGAGGCGATGCCAGAGCTCCATAAAAACAGGAACATGAGACCTTCGAGAGGAGCTGGTGGGCCAGCTCAGCGGGTGGATGCGAAGCCACCAGAGCTGGTTGGAGCTGTCCTGATTTTCACCAACAGAGCGTACGGCCCTTAGCATGCGATACCAGATGGTATTTTATAAGCATAGGAATTATTTAGGAGGGTGGCTATTACTCCACTACTAATGAATTACAAATAAGTCCTTCAGGAAAGACCTTTTGCTGACTAAGAAACATGTCCCTGAGATAAACTAACTATTGAGGTTTAAAGGGTCAGCAATTTTTTTAAAATATTTTTTATTCCTAGTAAGTTAAAGGGACCCAGAAATATCCCACTTGCCTCATTAGCAAATATTACCCAATTTTTCTTTCCCAGTGTAGAGGGGGGAAGAAAAGCCTATAAAATAAACACCTGGCAGGAGCGCATAATCTGCATAAATTCAAGTGGTTATACTCTTGACAGAAAACCCAACCAAAATGAGACATTTGGAGCTGGCAATGAGACCTCAGTGATGATTTACATTCATGCAGAGAGAGCATGCCTGGGGTTTCAAAGAGTACCCGTGAGATGCTGGTGCTCCGTTCACTCCAGATGGGTGAGCCAGTAGGGGCAACTCCACCAGCTTTTCGAGGAGGAAAAAACAGGCAAAACGGGGCCAGTCCCACCTCCGTGATTTGCTGCCACCAGAGCTGAGTAGCAGCATCACGTCTTAGGTGTAGGTCTCTTCTAGGCTGGGGGTTCACAAAGTTGGAGCTTTGGTGCTTGGTGGTCACGGGCATGTGGTGTGGGGCCCTTGGTGGAGCGCTTGTGCTCCTTCGTGTTGGAGGTGGAGTTTGTCATTTCAGGCCCTGCTAATGGGTTGCAATGCTTTTGTTTTCCGCCCGCCCCGCTCCCCCTCCCCCCCCC
>NW_010410310.1:3145-4410 GCF_000710305.1 Buceros rhinoceros silvestris | reverse complement strand
GGGTCCAGCCTCTCGGCTGCTGCGTTACATACGCCTTCCCCAAACGTGTATTTCCCCAAAACGTGCGGAAAACAAAGGTAGTTTCAAATCTGGTTATTAAAAGATTAATTTCGGAGAAGTTTGCGTAAAAGAACATTAAGCTCCACTTTATGTCAAAGTCGACTATTCAATTATATTTAAAACGAATTATTACTACGCTACCGAAGGCAAACAAAAATACCAATAAACATAACCGTTCAGGTTGTCATTATGCTAATAGGCTGCAGCTTCCTAATACTATATACACATTTTAGTAGATAATATTAAGCAGGGTTATACAGCTATCTTCCTAATTTTATTTACATTTTAAAAAGACTCAAGTAACGTTGGGTTTTTATATCTATCATGACCCAAAAAGCTTTCTTCCCAGCTGTTGTTGTTGAACAGGATTAAAAAAAAAAAAAGTAAAAATTTGGTATTTGGCACATAAAACATCACTGGGGTTTGGTGAGGTAAGTATTCCAAAAGACTGAAGATAAGACAAGTCAGTCAGGAGGATGTGGTTCAAACCTCCTCAACACATGAGCAACAGCTAACTGCTTGCTTAGATCGGAGGATGGATTCTGGTTCAGCTCCATCCCCTGGGACAGGAGATAAGGCAGACAGATTAAAAGGCTCTCCCCAGACAGTGGAACCCACCCCAGCACTGATGCAATCTGAAGAGGGACACAGCAAACAGCACCCTGAAACCTCAAAGACACTTCCCCAGTCCTGAGCCTGCAGTGCTGTGCCATGAGAGACACCATCGTCCAGACGCTGTCCCCACCACGCCTCACTCTTCTTCCACTGCGAGTTAGACCTCAGCGAAATGAAGTAATAAAGTTAGCCTTGCACTGGGGCTCTTAAATATGCAACCTGATGCTGAAAAACCTTGGGGAGGTAATCAATGGGAGAACAACTGAGAAGCTGATCAGAACAGGAAAACAGCACGCAGACCACGCACTCAAAACTTTATTTTAAAAGAAGAGGGTAAATAAGGAAAATCAAGGAAAATCAAATCAGCTTCTACTCCAGGCAGTAATGGTTCTTACATTAAGTCCTATGATTAAACACAGTGACGATTCAGTATTTATTATGCCTAGCATGCAGATTCTTTAAGTGAGAAAATACAGACTGTAACAATAGCCGTACCAGGCAAGAGCGCACGCAGGGACGATACGGCCAAGACAAGGGCCCTGTATGTCAGCAGGCTTGCCAGATACACTGTCAATCACAGGACCCATCCA
>NW_010410310.1:1170-2989 GCF_000710305.1 Buceros rhinoceros silvestris | reverse complement strand
CCGTATTTACTGTGTTCTTTTGTAATGCAATATGAGAATTGGGGGAATGCGGAATCCCACTGCTGCCTGCACTTCCACCCCCCCTCATAGTTTGATTTGATGCATTAAAACCTGCATGGCTGAAGCAGCTGCCTAAGGAGCCTGTGAGGAGGACCAGGGTTACGGGGCGCAGGCTGCTTGGGGAGGGGTGCCACTGCCTTCCTCAGCCACCATGGCAGACCAAAGGGACACTGAGTGCAGAACAGAAGACTGACAGCAGTAATACAGTGAGGCTTCAGGACAGACATTGCAGTCCTGTACTTGAAAATCTGGCAATCCTAAACGGCCCTTTGCTTTAGAAACCGGAGGCAAAGAAATGGCTCGAGGCTTTACAACCTATCTGGCTTGACGGCAGGTCCATGGCCACACAGAGGCCTTTTCTGGCTCAGCGGGCCCTAACTGGGTTTAGCGATCTGCAGGCACCCTGCCATACTTGTACAAACACCGACTGACGTTGACAGGCTGCAGAGCAGAGTGAGAGACACAACAAAATCACGCTTGACGTCAGGTCCATGGCCACACAGAGGCCTTTTCTGGCTCAGCGGGCCCTAACTGGGTTTAGCGATCTGCAGGCACCCTGCCATACTTGTACAAACACCGACTGACGTTGACAGGCTGCAGAGCAGAGTGAGAGACACAACAAAATCACAAGCTTGTTATACCGTATATATCACTTTAATATTGCTCCCCCCTTTTGACTCAGTTTTGTCAAAAGACTTATGAATTTTTTCTGTTTGAAGGAAAAACTGGTGACAGAATCATACTAGTCTTGAATACAGTGCTGTTTATTAACAAAGCCTGGAGAAGGAGCTTTGTTTTGCCCAGCACAGTGGGATTAAATGACAAGTTTTCTTGACTGCACTTCCAAACCTCACTTTCAACTAGAGCTCTGCCTCCCCCACAAGCTCGTTTCTTTGTTTATTCTCTCCCAGCTAGTCTACAAACGTTTCTTTTATTGCCTCCTTACTTTCCTTTTCTTGCTGCTGTTAACACAGATTTGTAATACAGGCACATGTCTAAATGCAAATCGAACTCCTGCCTCTTCTTAGTGATTTGCTGTTTTTTCAGACAGTGTTCTTTCCAGCATTTGGACTGGCAGGAAACAGAGACCTTCAGCTGTCAAGAGGAGCCTTATTAATGCTTCAGTCCAAAGGTCCACCCAGAACAGTATTTGCCTGACCATCTCAGAGATGCGTCTGTTCATCGCTCAACTCAAATGGACGCATAACATGCTTTTTGCTAAGACAGAAAACTAGAGTTCGTAAAGTCAAGGCTTCAGCTCGTTACAAAAAGTGCTGAATGGATGCTGTGGTACAAACAGGCTCTGGGAATGATACGGCAGGGGGAAATCAAGTTGACTATCCTTGTCAACAACACTCCTGCTCTGAAAAAAATGAGAGACCGGACACAGCAGTACTACACCATATAGCAGAAAGAACAGCGAGTTGGGTACAGCCTGTGGAAACAGTCATGATCCAGGTGACTGACCTCATTACAAGCATACCGGAGTAAAAATTGTGAGAAATAAACACAATAAAGATATTCCTTCTACAAAGAAACTTTTTGCAGACGTACATCTAAACAGATTAACAAAACCACGCCGAGAAAACGCACCATCTACAAAAACAGTGGCCATAAACTGATGCTCAGCTAAGAAGAACTAGGAAAGCATACTCTGTACTTTAATATTTCCTCACCTTTGCTATTTTCATCTCAGGAGGCTTTGCAAACCTACCATTTCCACCCCCCCCCCCCCCCCCCACACATCCCCCACCTACCT
>NW_010410310.1:0-1076 GCF_000710305.1 Buceros rhinoceros silvestris | reverse complement strand
CCCAATTACTAGTCCCCAATTACTCTCTTCCAAGAAATTGCTTCCTTTCGTGTTCCCTCCTTTAGCCTGAAAGAAAATCACCTATCACGTCCATCAGCTTCAGCAAGGCTCGTGACAAGTCAAAGATGCTGCTTGGGATCCTCAGCCATGCAGTCACCTACTTAATGTGTCACCAAATAAAGTATGTGAAGTACACAGCTTTTTTTAACTGGCTCTTGTTATATTCTGTTTTCCGCACACTTGCTTTGCTGTGGGTGTCTATCACGATCATCATCTGAGACAGCAGGTGGACAACCACGTTACTACAAAATTAATATGCTTTTAAAACATACCAAAATATAATTAATATTTTTAAAGGGTAATTACATAAACAGAGATTCTAATTGAAGCTGCCCGAATTTTTTCCCTGTAAAATGATCTTTTTAATTGGTTGTAACCTTGACAGTTTAACCAGCTTTCCGTCTAAGTAAATGCCCAAGGCCGTGTGTTTTACTGTTTCTGGGGCTGGGTGGTTTTTTTGATTCTACACTCCACCCCACCTTTTTTTTTTTTTTTTCTAAAATATTTTTCTAAAAAATTTTTGGGGAGGCCGTGTGTTTTACTGTTTCTGGGGCTGGGTGGTTTTTTTGATTCTACACTCCACCCCACCTTTTTTTTTTTTTTTTCAAAGATTCATTTAAGAACGATTTCTGGGAATAACAAGTAGAGAAAAAAAAATATTTTCAAAAGCCCTTAAACCTTTAGCAAAGGAGCCAAGACATGAATAAACGCCTACTGTTTTAGGCATGCACGATAGTGCTGGGAAGTTTTACATAACCAACTGCTGAAAAATGCATTAATGCAATAGATGACATCTCTGCTTGTTGAAAGTCTAACTGCTAAGTTTGCTCGTTTCCTTAAATACCAGCCAGGGCACAGCCAGCGCACAGCCTGTCAAAGCTCTGCACTTTAGAGAGACTTAGTTCCCTCCCAACAATACCTCCCAGGCCTGCAGGCAGCCTGCCTCTCCAAAATACCAATTTACGAGAGCTGTTGGGATGGCGGCCGCTAAATCTAGGTTACTAGGGGCAGAGAAG
>NW_010410309.1:1392-2044 GCF_000710305.1 Buceros rhinoceros silvestris | reverse complement strand
CCAGCTGGGACCGAAACCACAGCTCTAGGGGGATCCCCCCCGCTCCTTCGGCCTTGAGCACCCATGCCCACCCAGCACCTTGAGCCCTGGCACACAACCCCTCCAAAACGCCGGGTCCAGGAGCTGGGTCCTGCCCCTGGAGCGGTGACACCACAGTCACCCATTGCTGTGGGACTGGGAGAGGGGCCGGGGCAGCCGAGGGGAGGAAAAAAGGGTCTGAGATGGGGTGAGGAGGGGAGCAGCCCTGTTTTCCCCACAGAGATGTCCTTGTGTCCCCAAGCAGCTGCCACCAGCTTCACCGCAAGAGGACGGGATGATGTTGACCCCAAAGCAAAGTGCGGCCCCCTGGGTGACACAGGGGACATGGCAGTGGCTGCTCACCCTGGCTGACGCAGTGCACGGCGCTTCCAGAGCACCCAATTCCCACGGGCAGCCCGGGGAATCTGGGCTCTCAGCACGGGGCAGGCGGCGTGGTGGTGCCTCTCGCTGACAGGACGGTCAGTGCTACCGTGCTCCAGGCTGTGCTCCACGCAGGAGCATCCCTGGGTCTGTGCACGGGCCATGCACGATGAGACCCACGAGGCCACGGGGCTGAGGCGCCTCTCCAGAGCACCCAGCTGGGTGCGAAGGCAGCCCCTGGCCAGCTGGCACA
>NW_010410309.1:871-1156 GCF_000710305.1 Buceros rhinoceros silvestris | reverse complement strand
CCGTTCCCCGCTGCTGGCTCAGCCCATGGCCTGGCCATGGTGGCCACAGCTTCCCACTGTCCCTCCTCAGGGGACAGGGGGCTGGGAGCACCTCTGCTCCCCTCGAGGGAGCCCCAGGCCCATGCCACCTCCCAGCCACAGTGCCACCGAGCCCTGCGAAGCGCTTCCTCCTCTTCCGCGCGCCGAGCAGCCTCACCAAAAACACCAGCTGAGGCCAGAGTGGGGGCTGCTACCGTCGTCACATCCCTCCGGCATCCCCAGGTGACACTGCTGCCACCGTTCCCC
>NW_010410309.1:0-751 GCF_000710305.1 Buceros rhinoceros silvestris | reverse complement strand
CCCTCGGCCATCCCCAGGGGCCACTGCTGCCACCGTTCCCCGCTGCTGGCTCAGCCCATGGCCTGGCCATGGTGGCCACAGCTTCCCACTGTCCCTCCTCAGGGGACAGGGGGCTGGGAGCACCTCTGCTCCCCTCGAGGGAGCCCCAGGCCCATGCCACCTCCCAGCCACAGTGCCACCGAGCCCTGCGAAGCGCTTCCTCCTCTTCCGCGCCAGCACAAGCAAACCCAGGGAAAAGCAGGCTGGCACGGGCGGGTGGCAGTGCTGCACGGCAGAAGGTGCTGCCCAACGGGCAAAAACACCTGCGTGAAACAGGGAACACGGTTTGTTCCCCCCTAACTCCCCGCCCCGGCAGTAGCTGCCATGCAGCGGTGGCTGAGCCCCGGGCCCAGGTGCACGGCGGCACGGTGACGGCCAGCGATGGAAACCTTCTGGCAGAAGGATTTTTAAATCAAACGTGCCCTGCAAATCCCCGGGTTGATGGGATCAGCCTGGGAAATGGGGCACCTCACAAAAATACAGCGAAAAATCGCGCTGGCGGCCGAGGACAGGACACAGGGCTCTGTTCCCAGCGCCACCGCATTTCAGATGCAAATAAAGAGGTTTCCTCCTGAGCAGAAATCAATACCGAGCAGGCTGGGAACAAAGTCTCCGGCGACGGGGACGCGCTGTGGTGAGTCCTGGCGTGGTTCGTGTTTAAATCCCTCCACGGATTCAGACCGTCCGTCCGCAGCTGCCAGCTCCGCGGCCA
>NW_010410308.1:0-1494 GCF_000710305.1 Buceros rhinoceros silvestris | reverse complement strand
CGGCTGGGTGCGTGAACCATCCTCGTAGCGGCTAAACCCCTTATCACCTTTGCAACCGTGACACCGTCTTCAGCGTCGGTGAAGTATTACACAAGCGACTTTCAGTCCTATGGGTCTGCAAAGCGCCGGGGAAAGTCGGGTAGCGCTCTGGCAGCAGCCGCCCAGGCTCCTGCTCTGCATCCCTGCCAGTTCCAGCTTCAGCGAAGCACATTTTAGGAAGGTCACTGGAGGAGAGTAGGAGATAACTTCCCCGTCCTGTTTCACAGACACCGGTTTACTAAACTAGCCAACTCCCGGTTTGCTAATCGAGATTTTCAGACTGTAGCTGCCGGCGATCGAGGGTAAAATCGTGAAGGCAGTGCCGTCCCGACAGTTTCCCTCCGATGCCAGTAGAGAAACCACCAACCTCATTTTCTAAGGACTGTGTATCCCAAACGTTTAGGAGATCCTCTTGTATCTCTTCGTGGTTACAAAGGCTGAAATTGTAGGTGGATCCCCGCGGTAAATCGGCGATCTGAAGAAAGATGATCAAGCCACAAAAGACTGTGTAAGAAAAAGCCAAAGGTTAATTCTCCTGCACCGCTACATGACCCGACAAGGCACGGAGGACAGAGCTGAACAGAGCCGGTGCTTCAGGAGCACTAGAAAAACTGGTTCGTTACCCTTATGATTATCCATCGTGTCTTACACGTTGTTTTTCTCCTGCTGGGCTTCAGATCGTTGCTGGCTTCATATATGTACCTGTACGCCTACGGAAATGAAGGTTTCCAATTCCATAACAGGGGCTCGTTTGGACGTCTCTTGCACCTCTTTCAAGAACTGTGAAGAATAACTGTGCAGACTTGAAGTTGTGTCACTGATTCGAAAAGAAAACCAGGATAGTTAATATAATCAAATGTAGCATCCGAACCCATAACGAAAGAAAACATAAACCTTCACAACAGCTAGTCTCACACAAAGCAAGTGTGAAAGGCCCTTCCCAAAACAGCATGGGGTCCACGTTCAGCGTGGACTGTTGCAGTAACCCACGATTTTCTCTCAAAGGAGAGACAAAATGCTTCAGGGCACCTGCAGATGGACTGCCCAGGGGTGGACTCTCAGGTCCTCCAAACTGAGGTCGCAGGGGCACGTCTGGTGCATCGTTTTAACATGCTAGCGCTGGAGCGGGCGGATGGCAGTGGTCATTTCCCTGTGCCACCTACAGGGTTTGTGGTTTTTTTGTTTTGGTTAGGTTTGGTTTTTTTTCCTCGAAAGTGAATGTTTTACCCTACAAGCCCATTTCCCCGAGGAGCCCCTTCACTTGCGCAGGCTGAGGGAAGTGCAGACCAGGGGCACTTGCTCTACTGTGGGGGACAGCCTCGCTGACAGGACAGCCCCCTGTCCCGGGCAGCGGTGGCCGGTATGCCTGGGACGTCGCGCGTCAGGCTGCCCCGGGCAGTGGCGAGCGGCATGCCCGGTGCGCCGGAGGAGGCTGGCGAGAGTAGGCATGGCCCC
>NW_010410307.1:0-8658 GCF_000710305.1 Buceros rhinoceros silvestris | reverse complement strand
AAGGGATTGTAAAACCCTGAAATGCCTATATGTTGCACGTAAACGTTCTGCAAGATTCCTTGGAATACCTAACAAAACACTAATATAAAAAGGCTTGCTGTTCACGCTTCTGTTCATTCAGCTGTTAGCCACTACACACACAGCAGTGTGACAGAGGACTCATCAACTCCCCTTACTAACTGTCAAGAAAAATTAGACTAACCTAAAACTTTTGGCCTATTCAGGGTCTGTTCTGTGTTAGAGGTACTAGTGCTCTAAGGTACTCGTAAGATACTCTGATGGATGCTTCAGGGCATGACATTAACAATATATAATAGCATCAAAAATAACCCCCCAACCAACGGTACTTTAATTTATTTTTCTTTAACTGTAAAAACTAAATGAGAGAAGATTTATTCAAAACTTTTCTGATGTGGTATATGATCAGTCTTAAAACATAGAAACCATCTTGCAGAGTATTTGTATTTCAAATACTTGTCTGGGGTTATTTATATTCTTGTCACTTCTCCCACCCCCAGCTAACATGGAGTCAGATTCTATTCTCAGTTAGCCCAATGAAAGTCCAGTGAAATCAATGGAATTACTTTGGATTCACTCCAATGTAACAGAGAACAATGGCACTGAACATCACAATTGTGCTTTTGCACCTAAGCTGCTCCTTCAAAATACAAGTATTTGAGTCACTCCTGCTCCTTAATTGCAATGGAAATATATCTGCTTTTTCTTCACCTGGAAATTTAAGTAAGTAGCAATGTCCAGCCTGTTTACAGATGCATGGTGTTTCAGTGTGCTTGGTGAATAGTCTAAATTTACCTCCCTTCCCCCCTCCCAGTACCTGGTTCCAATCACACTCAAATCATGTTACTTATTATTCCTACTATGAAAATCATCAAATACAGTAGGTAAAGATTTATTGTATCTCTTTAAGAAATAAATAATTCATTGAATACATTAGATGGAGTATTGTAGACTTTCTGAAAATCAACAAGATAGCTGTTTCTCACAGCTTATATGGCTTTTAATCTCGGAGTAGATAATAAGTTACGTGAAAAAAAGGAGGGGAAGAAGGAGAGTTATACGGTTTTCTCCTCAGAAAAGTATCTATGTTCAGAAAAGCACTGAAAAATGCAAATAAAATTAAATGTTTGCTTAAAACACTGATATAATATTTAAAATTCTCTCCTGATAAGGGAAAACACTGTTTTCTCTGAAATGAGCTTTAAACTGGCATAACAAGAAAATCTAACCTGGACCAGGGCTATATCTAGTTTGGAACTCATCACATTTGTTATGAAATCTGGTATAAAATGAGAATAAAGAAGGAGAGAAGCAGATATTTTTAATTGTGCTTAAACAACCAGTCGAACAAAATTTTAAAGTATCATTCTTGTTCTTTCCAGCACTTGAAGTGTTAAGTAGACGACAGGTTTGAAATCACCAGATTGTGGTTTGGTCACAAATAATAGAAGACCACAATGTTCATTGACTGCTCCAGGTCACTATGAAAATCCAAGCCTTTGGTCTTTGATCTGAAGATAGATGACACACTAAAAACAGACTGCATCCTTGAGTGAGACAGAAGGAGCCAGCAGTCTTACGTATTTGTAAAGGTCTTACAAATTCTTCAGTTGGGATCAAGAAAACTTATCCAGGAATCTGGTAATAATTCAGCATAAGTTTAGTAAAGATTATTCATTTGGATCAGGTAGAAATTCTGAAAGATTGGGTCTGCATCCAAAGATATGTACAGTCAGTTTAATCTAACATCTGTGTCTTAGAATTTGATTGCTGTGGATGTTGCCATTTCATTATAAATGAGAAAGGTATTCAGTCATGCTGAATGGGGATATTTATATGTAAATACAGGAATTTTTGCTTTGGCAATAACTTCATTTCTGGGATGGAAGTTTATGTGATTCTCCAAATGCTACATTAACCACCAAAAAAATCTGATACAAAATAAAGCCAAAAGACAAGCCTGTTACTCTGTCCCTGAACACGTTTAATGCCTCACTTCTACCCATCAGCCACTATGAAACTACACAATGAGACAAAAAAAGACGATTCAGGCCATATTTGCTCCTGATGCAGGTCCTCTGGAAATCAATATATTTGTTCCCAGAGTGAACCGGGCCACATGGCTGCTTTATGTATGTGGTCATTGGGTTCACTGACACAGAAGACCCTTCATATTCAGGAGGAAAACACAGAGTGAAAATACAGAAACATTCACACAAAATATTTATGTTGAAATGTTCGTGTTGCAAATTTAAGCCCTCTCAACTTCAGAACAATCAGAACTAAGCTTGTCTTTGCAACTTCAATTTGAGCTCATTGCACATATGCATGATAATAAGTCTTTAACTGCACAGACACATACATCATTCAGTGCATAGGATGGACAATGCTCCCTGAGTGAGCAGCTGTTCAATATTCCTTTTATTCTTATCACTCAATATGTGTCTCCATGCCTTCCTTACTGCACATCATTCAAACCCTGCACAGAATACTGAATTATTAATATCTTTATGGGTGTTTCTATAGCACTCTCTGCTAGGGTTTCTGAGTGCTTTCCAAACACTAATTAATTCATCTTCAAACCTGTGAAGTGAGACTGTACTATTAGACCCACTTTCCAGATGGGGAACTGAAGAGCTGAGCTGTTATAGCCAAGGCTGATGAAAATGTCCACTAATTCAGGATCCTCAATGGGATGTGCTTAGAGCTAGATTTTCCAAGATACTCAGCATTGTTATGGTACTTCATACATTTAAAGTGTAAGTCCTGTCAACTTCAGCAGCATCTGTCAGTACTCAGCATTTCCATGAATCGGTCCTGAGTATCTGAAGTTGTGCACTCAGAAAGTATAGAATACAGAGCAAGTGCATTCCAGTTCACTCGAATGACATGAGGAACGTAAGTCTACAACAGGGACAAAATCAGCATAGATGAGATGTCACTTCTAGCATTATGGTTCCAGAAGAATCCATTTGCCCACCATAACATCCATCTCTTTTTACCAAGAGATCTTGCTTTCTCCTATTCTGGTTTGATTTATGGCATCTTCTCACTTTTTCCTGATACTCCTTTTACATTAAAGCACTCTGGCTTGTTCTCCAGGATGCCCGTGCCCAAAACAAAGTGGCAATGCTCTTAAAAAAAAAAAAAAGGAAAAAAAAAAAGAAAAAAGAAAGAGCGACTATGTATTTTAAGATTGATTCATAACATAAAGGGGGACACTTAAGGCTGGCAAGAAACCTTAATTCTGTATGTTTCTAATCTCTCAGTTGAATGTACAATCTCAGAAATCTTTTGTGCACTGATTTGCAGTATAACTTTTTTTAGCCTTTCTTCTTGCTTTTTTAACATCCTGACTGAAGAGGATCTCTGCCCTGTAGAACCACACTGTTGCCCAGGGGGGCTCTTCAGCACAGCTGCCATCTTGTGATTTACAACACCACCTTCTACAAGCCAAGATAACACAGGGGCAACAGCAATGGTAGTTACTGAGTCCCGTATGAACCTACCATGGGAGGCCACATGACATCCTGCCAGCAGATTTTATGCTGTTGGCTTTACAGCTGTAAAATCTTGAAGCATATCTTGAGAGGAGTTTCTGCCAGTAGTGTCTTTCCCCTTCAAAGAGTATACCCCTTGTGATCTTCCCTTTTTTTAAGTCCATCTAGTCCTATTCAACAACAAAATTGTAAAATCATTAATAAAATTAGCTAAATGATACTTGTTCCTAAAATTAATCTTGGAATTTGTGAGATGATTGTAAATTCTGAACTATTTTTTCTTTTAACTTTTTTGAAATTTTAAAGATTTGGCCGATCACTGGTATGGAAAATTTCCCAGTTTTAATGGAAAATTTGGTAACATTATAAGAAGCATAAAAATAGAGCCTTAGAATGAAAACTACTGAACTATCTTAACTTCAGAATTTTGGAGAAGGCGGGGGATGGACAATGACAATATATTTATTCCTGGTCAAATTCTGACTGTTCTCATTGCCTTACTTTCATGCATTAAGACTCACAGCCCTCTGATAATAAAAAAGGAAAAAATATTTATCCTGATAGAGATGAACTTTCTGTTATTGTTGTTTGAGGAGGGTGGGGGCAGGGGGTGGGAGGGGTTTGGTTTTTTATATATAGATTCTCTTTATGCATGGCCATGTTTTTATATTTGGCTACTCGGTGATTTTCACCCTATTTTGTAAGCTGGTTTCCTTTCATGGAACATACAATTTTTGCACTGGGATGCCTTTAATACCTACACAAAGAGGCAGTCTGCGAATAGGCAGGATTTCGCAGCTATAGCCACTGTACTCTGCTCCTTAGCAGCCTGTTGAAACTCTAATGACTGATCTAATAAGTCAGAAGTATTAGAAGGTCAGAGCGAACAACATTGCCCAGTTGGACCTTCCATTATTTATGGTTTGTCACATCAGCTATCAAAGCTCCAAGCCAGGGGCTGATAAGGAGCCGAATCAGCAGCACCGGCATGACACTGCAACATTCTCGCTTTGTGTGAATAGTGACCCCGCATTGTGGTGACCTGTGCAACCACCCATGACACTTGTCCCTAAACGTGGTCACTGCCTGTTCTTTATTTCATAGACAAACTCTTTTTGTAAAGTTGAGTTGGCACTCAACTATTTTTTTTCTTTGCCTTAAAAGGTCTAGACCCCCAAATAATCTTTGGATTCAAAAGCTCTTCTTTTCATAACAGATCTATTTTCACGCTGCTCAGACCACAGTTTAACCATTAGCTAAATTAAGTGGTTAAAAAAAAAAACAAACACAGTCTAGAACTCGGGCAATGGCATCTCCCTCACATGAGACAGAGGGAGCTCACTCAAGTAGCAACATTGCTTGGGGGAGCTAGGACTTGGGCTGGAAAGGCTGACGCACGGCCTCAAATCAGCTCCTGTCTGAATTCTAGCACAGTGAAAAATGGACAGGAATAGGGTTGGAGAAATCCAGTGGGTGAGTTTTAGATTTCGGCATGTTAGATTCTCAGTGAGATCACAGAGATAGCAAGAGGACATCTACTGGAACTCCCTCTGTAGGCTAGTTGTCCAGCTGTGGGGTAGTATGAATGCTAAAGAGTCTGAGAAGCCAGTGTATGTGGGATCCAAATATATGTGATCCAAGCTGGGAACCAATGTGAGAGAGCCACCCAAATTTCAGGTGTTTCGATGTTGTTCACTTATATGCAGATCAGGGTAAACATGTTAACAGCTCTGCTTTCTTTGTTACATTAATTTTATAATTTTTATACTGTCATGATGCAAATGTGAATGTTATTTTAACAGATCCTAATGTAATCAACAGCAGTGCTGCTCCTTCCTTCAACAGTGAGACCAGTTTTCCTGGAAGATGACAAAGTGACAATCTTGGTCAGATCGTTAAAGGCTGCGAATTTGTCCCTGCATATTTCACATAATTTAACAAATCACAAAAACAGGCCTTCGATCCAAAGCACAAACTATGTGCCATAAGTAATAAGGAGTTTAAGTGTGATTCCTTTTCACAAGACAAAGACAAATGCTCAGAGCTGCTTCAGTGTTTATACACTCATTAAACTCTTCCTAAGCTTATTAACTTTCAGAATCTGCCTTCCCGAAAAGATTTGGGGGAGGTACTCAGTCAAAATATCCCCAAGCATAGTTACAATGTTGATAACTCTCACAATTTTATTGTGAGTGTCACAATATTTGGTGTTTTTCGCAGGCTTCAGATTCCAGAACAAAATGCTCTTCCAAAACTCTCAGCTCCCATTAAAAAGGCACATAACAAAAACAAATTCTGTTCTGCAGTGTTTCACCAAAAAAGGCATAAAATGAGTGTACGCCCCAAACTCGTAAACCAGAAGGAAAATGCAAAATACTTAATTCCTATCATCTCATGAGAAAGCTGTGCAGAACTGGCAACAGTTTGTTTGTATTCTGTTACAAAACTCAGGGAAAATCCTATACACAGAGAAAACTTACTGGGATATTTCTACTGGAAAATGAAATTTAAGGGACAAGGTTGACCTCATTTACTTTACAAATAAGACATCTAACAGGACTGTCTTTTCTGACAAAGGAGAGAAGGCGAACAACCAATTCAGTAACACGATGCTATTTATATGAGGCGGGAGCACATCATTTGCTGTGGCCAAAAATCTGGGGTCCTAGATGAAGATGAGTACATTACTCCACACAGGGCAGAGACAAGTTTGGTATGTGCATGGAAAGAAACAGAGGAAAAGGAAGGCATTGTTTCAGTTCCCGACCCAGAGGGACTGGAGGGAATGGAGGAGTTCATCGTTCATGATTCTCTTCTTCAGTGCAGGAGATTTTCCTATTTCTGTGTTTCCTCTGAATTCCATGATAAAGGCTATGTACCCAAGCTAGCTCTTCTATCTGTAAACACTAAGCACCAATACCAATTTTTAATTTGGTCTTTTTTATGTAACCTTGGATATACTTTTTTGCAATTGGTGGTGACACATTAAAGTCTCCCCTAAACGTAATCTAAAACAGTCCAGGAAGGTCTTATTGTTCTGACATTTGCTAACAGTAAATTCCTTGAGATTAGACTGGCATTTCTGTGGAAAATATAATCCCTTTATTTTTATTTAGGAAAACTTAAATGGATCAAGACCAGCCTGAGAAACTAGCTCTTTTCTGCTGCCATTCTTCTAAGATCAGCAGATAAGCAGTAAGTAGAGCTCTTGAATCTAAGTAGGAGGTAACAGTGTGACTGAGCTGCTGAGCTGTTCTTTCAGTGGCAGCATGGATGTAAGCCAAATTAAAAACCACCATATAACCACAAACTTACAGTCACCATACGTGTGACAGGCAGCCTGACAGCCTAATTTCAGATTGTGGATTCCTCTAAACAGGGGAGCTGGGTTTCATAATGCCTAAATCTCTCTGAGCATTTTGCACTTCATGATGCTTTCTGCAAATCCTGGGACTGTGAAGCTGAAGCTGCAGGTCAGAGAGGAGTAAGCCTAACACAGTTCCTACTGGATGGGACTATGAGGTTTATCACAATAGTTCTGAGTTGTGATTATAGGAAAAGCAACACACACTCTACTACTGACTACTAGTTTCTCCACTATTGCAAGAGAATAGTATGACTAATTCACTAAACTACTTGAATTTCTATTCTGGCTTTTGCTTTTGACCAATTTGCTGGCTACTAAACCAAAGAACTGATGAGGTTTTGTGGTTAAACATTGCTCTTATGCAGTAACGTACGCTGCCCAGCCTCTTCCATCCTATTCTCTTCCTCCCCCTCCCCTTCCCTCTCTCCTCTCTGCTCCATTCAGCCATATGTCAAAAGATGCCATTTTTCAGCTTGCAAGGAATAAGCTAATTTACATCCCTTGTTTTCATCTTCATCGAGCACTCAGCATTTGCAATGGAACTCCCAACCTGTAAGAGTAAGTATTTTCTGCTTTATATTCTTGTATACATCTGCAATTTACATTCCCATGTGCCACATGCCTAGGTGTAAGTTATTGCTGAACACTTTGATTTCAATTAAAACATGGTTTATTAAAAAATGCAGGTTCAGAATAAACTAATTAGACATTTTTAAAACCCACAGAGTAAGACTGAAATTTCAAAGACCTTTTAAACTGCAAATTCTACTATTCAAGCAGTGGGAAAACAATACAATTACATGCAAGGGCTTGTAGAGACTTGCTTAATGCATGATGAACATGCTGACCAAATACTCAGTCCTCCTACCTCTCAATCCCAGAAGTATCTGAAAGGAACGGGACAGCTGTAGTCTTCCCGATTTTGAGCCATCACAGAGAATGGGATGACAGATGTTGAGCTATTCTTTCAGTGCAGGCAGGAACTCCTCTCTGTCAAACAAAGAAGATTGACAGTTTCAGAGCCCAGTTTATTTATATAAAAAAGCCAGCTGCTTCTTTAACAGTTGAAGGCAGTATTCCTAGCATAGCAGAAAGTAGATGAATAAATTAAAAAGTACTAACATGATGTTATCTGTTGAATGATTCAATGGAAACAGTAATTCCACAAAAAAGTAGCATAGACTTAACGACAGTTTTCCCCACAGAATGAAATGTGTCTTTACCACCAAACATACCCGGTTCCTAAATTGCTACTTGAAGCTGTCCCCAACTTTTGCACAAGATCTAACTGATACTTGCTGTTATCATATAAGAAACACTAGCTGCGTCCTATATATATATTAAAAAAAATAATTTAAACTTTCTGCCTGGTGGGTGATTTTTTTCGATGTAAACAGATTTCTAATTTACCAAAGAATGGATTTAACCATTTCAGAAAATCCATTTAGCTATTTAGTCTTTCTCTACTTTTAATATTGCATGATATTCCATAAAAGTAAATTTTGAATAGCAGTATCTGAAAAACACAGAGTCAGCATAAAGGACAATTATGGCCCAATTACCAACATTTACTGATCACTAGAACTGCAAATTCCTTCTCATTATCTATCATCACACTGAGCCACACATACCCAGACTCCAGCGAGGGTAAACATGTCATTTACTGTTATCTACCTACACGAGCTTTGCTAGCGTTATTTTTAAGATTCGGGTTTGTTGGTGATGAAAATGTCAGAAACTGTCGCATCCACCCGGGACAGCGGGAGGCCCGCG
>NW_010410306.1:73395-83746 GCF_000710305.1 Buceros rhinoceros silvestris | reverse complement strand
CCGGCCCAGCGCGGGCACTGGGGCAGCGTGGAGGCGACCTCCGGAGCGCCGCGCGTTTCCAGAGTCTTCCTTGCCGTGGCGGAGCACGGAGCAGCCCGAGGCTGACGGTGCTGCCGCGGTGGAGCAAAGTGCTTAGGGGTGCTTTGGGCTCCGGTTCGTTACGGCCGGTGAACGGTTCGTGCTGACCGTGAGCGCGTGGTGTATTATTTTCCATGACTGCATGGAAGAGAAAGTCCACACGGCAAAGGCCAGAACTGCGATGGAGCTGAGTACCTGTAGCAGTTGCTGGTGTTAAAACATCCCACTCGTGCATCCTCGTAAAAGTTTTTTGTTTATTCGAATGCAAAGCGGTATATTGGCCTGTGCCACTTCCAGGTGTTACTTGCAGATCTTCTAAAGATGTTTAGCTGAAGGCCTGCCCCACAAAGTGTGTCTTACCAAAGCGGGATTCCGACAGAAGTCTGTAGATCGTTGATGCTAAAGGGATTTCAAAAGAACCGAGCAAAGAGTAGGAAGGTTTGCCTAGTGCTGGTAATGGATCTATGGCCAGAGTGTGAACGATTGCGATTTAATGTCTAGCCAAAGTGGCCTGACTGTAAAGCCACAAGCGACTAGCTTTACTCTCAAAAGAACCGAGCAAAGAGTAGGAAGGTTTACCTAGTGCTGGTAATGGATCGATGGCCAGAGCGTGAACGATTGCGATTTAATGTCTAGCCGAAGTGGCCTGACTGTAAAGCCACAGGCGACTAGCTTTACTTGCAGGTGTCCTCGTGAAAACACGTGTGTTACTCCTTGGGAAGTCAAAGCCTGCAAAACGGTGACTACCTTCCTGTCCACAAAAGCGAAGGTAGATGACTTAGCAACAAGCTGATCCTTTTACAGAAAAACCCAGCTTCTCCAAGTCCGCAAACAGTGATGCGTTTTAAGCTTTGAGCTGCTTTTGATTCGTTCACGCCTTTGCAGAACGTAACCGTGCAGATTACTGGACGTTCTCGTGATGACTGTGTTATCTCGGTTTTAGAAGTAACGCGGTTGCTGTAATTTCCAGAAGTGTTTGACTGTATAGGAGGAATAGGTAGTAAGCGTTATTGTGAGACGGCTCACCTGTGTGGAAGGGAGCTGGCGGTTAGGTGGCGTTTGGTATCTACCTGACAGCATGCGGAGAGGCATCTCCAAAGTCCTGGATCTGTGCTAGAGAGCTGAATGTTTCTTGTGTTGGCATCGTTTCCCTAGCACAGCCCTGCTATTGTAGGGAGGGATATGCATCTTCATGTGGAGTTAAAGTGAATAAAAACGTTAACACAGTGAAGAGGTGCAGGCCTCTTGGGTCATGCTGGTGCTTCTGTTGAAGAATTCGTGCTAAACTTGCTGGTAAAAATGTGTCTCGGGTCTGCAGGCACATGGCTGTTAGGATCCTTGTTGAGTTTCTAGCTTCCTCTCTTCCTCCAGCCTCTGATGGTCTGAAACCTAACTTGTTGTGGTCATTCGATTTTTCTCGGTCTTTTTTCTTTTCTACAGCTGTTCTAGGAAGTGTCACAGACAACACCGGAGTGACAAGAATTGGTTAGAGGATTCTTCCCAAGGAAGCTACGTAGAACAGAATTACTGACTAAAGCTGTCTGCGAGGCTGAGGCCCGGAATCGGGCTTTGAGCGGGGTTGGCTGTAGAAGAGCTGTGAGAACGGCTTAGGGTTGTTGCTCTGTGTTTCTTTTCAAAAATCATCAAGTCTTTGGAGTGACAGAGGAGTGGAGCTCACTGGGAGCTTTACAACGGTGGATGTGAGAGCCTCCTCTCAGAGACTGAAAGGGTTACGCGCTCTGCTCCTCTTCTTTCCATCAGCTGTGGCCTGAGTGCTGTTTTGGGACTGCACCTGGATGGTGATAATCTTAATTTGATGTAGCCAGAGGACTGTGCTGTTCGGTAAAACCTGCTGAAGGGTCTGCCTGGGGACGAGGGCAGGAGGTAGCTGTGTGTGGCAGCTGGGAGGCGTGAATGGATCGAGCAGGCTGGTGGGATCACTTAGAAAGGTGTTTCTGTAGCAGTATGAGGACTTGGGGAGAGGATGGTGAGTCTGGTGCTAGCAGTGGAGGTCATGAGCCAAGGCTGGCACCTTGTGGTGGAGCCAAACCTGAAGTGATGGGAGGGGGCAGAGCTGTGAATGGTCTGACAGTAGATGTCAGCGAGTTCTGACTGGGCAGGAGCTGTGGAGGGGTTCAGTGAGGTTTTCTTGCGCAACCTGTGGCAGCTGAGACAGTAGCAAGCCTTGCAGACTGTGTTCAGTTAACTCGTCTTGAGGGTAAGTGTGGATTACCGTGAGCTCTCTAAATCTTTGATAAATATTTTCATAATTTTTTTTTTAATGTTCGTTGAGTTTTCCTTTGGAAGACTGCTTTTCATATGTCAGATAAGAGACGCGTTAATTCTCTTCTCATAAACAGCAGATCTTTATGGACTTCACAAACCATGGTGTGCAGCGTATGAAAACTGGAAAGATTCAGCCTGTTCTCTTGCCACGCTCCTCCACAGCTGTATAGAAATGCTCTTCCTTTGGCACCAATAACGCCTTTCAGCGGGTTCTAGGTAGCCCGTGTTAAAGAGGTTCCATTTGGAAAATGTTTGAAATTTTGCGTAAGTTGAAGAGTTGTTATAAAAGATGAAGCTAGCCAAATGCATACGATTCCTGTCCATTATGTTCCGTTTAGCTCAGGTAGTAATTAATAGAGTTTCTGTCCGTTAAGCACCGTTTCCATAACTCCCTTTATGGCTGAGAGAAGACATAGGCTGTATTATTAAGGAAAGACGTGTAAATGTATCCCCTAGGTGAGGTGATGAAGTGTGAAGCATGCCTAAGACTGTTTACTTGCTACTGAGCAGCAGTTTATTACAGCAGATTGAATTTTTTTAGCATATAATGTTCTGTGACACCTAAACGTAAATTCACAGCTTACAGCTTGTTGCCCCTGTACCCCTCCACAAGGTCCCTACCTGCAGCTCCCTTGTTCCCCTGTGCTGAACGTATTAATATTGCTGAGGTGACATAGGAGTTAAACAAGGGAATGGACTTCTGTCAGATCAGCAGGACGGATTTGCTACCTGTGAGGGCGTTTGGGGTGCAGAGCTAGCACAGGAGGGGCTGAAATTAGATTGTTGGACACGTACAGGGCTGGGCTGCTCCTGCTAGCGGTGGTGAGCTGCCAGGTTGGCTCAAGTGTATCAGATACTTTCACTGTACAATTTACTTGCTAACTCAGACTGACTCGATATTAGAAATGCCAGACTTTTCTTAGCGGTGTACAGTGAAAAGATGAGAGGTTACAAGTTTCAGAAAGGGAAATTCCAGCTGGAGAGAAGGCAAAAAAAAAAAAAGTCACAGTAAGTGTGGTTGGTGAAGGCAGTGGAGCAGGCTGCTTGGAGAGGCTATGGAATCTCCCATCTTTGGACATATTTAGAATTTGACTGAACAAGGTCCTGAACAACCCGATCTATCTTTTGGGCAGCGGCTTTAAGTGAAGTCGTTGTCATCCTAAGCAATTCTGCGTGGCGTGGGTCTGGGTAGCATTAACAGGCTCAAGAACATTTGAGCAAAGGCTTATGCAGAAGAATTCCCTTCTTTAAAAGTTTGTAAATGTTCCCGTTTCACTGTGGTCTGTTTTGGGGGTGGGGGGGAGTCACACATTACTGTCTTCTCAGGGTACTACCTAGTTTGTTTTTATCCCGCCTTTCTGAGGAATGTTTCAGGCTAAAGTTGGATAATCTGGCAACGGTCATACAAACTTCTCTTTCAGGTGTTGAAATAAGCTTATAGAATAATGTGCTCCCTTACGCTCTTAGTATCCTTAAAATCCAAGACCAAATTGTTTATATCATCTGCTCTGACAATCTGTGTGGTTGGCTTTTTTTGACCTGCCTTACTTGGAGTTCAGGGCGATGACAATCCTGCTTCATCGAGGATGTTCAGTTTCTCCTTGCCACCTGTCTTGATGGCAGGGCAATTTTTCAGGCTGTGAAGCATGATTAGTAGTAAGGGTGAAAGAGAGAGATGGACTAGCTCTGATTTTGTTCTGGCAGATAACCTGAAGAAATCAGACAAGTTAATCATTCCAGTGCTGACAAGATTTGTTGAAGTCCTTCAAGCTGTCACCAAGCAAAACAAGCTGGATGTGTACTATGTTGTGGCTGGATTAGACCAAATTCTGCCTGGAGGAGTTCTGTTTCCACTGATGGTGTTGGGTTAGAGAAAGGGTCTGGAAAATACCGATAATCCGTTCACTAGTACACGCTTTACCTTGTTTGAACTAGTAATTTCAAGAGCTTGTCTGGTAGTAATGATTTTCATGGGTGTTTTTGGAAAAAACCCAACATTATGTTACTTGAGAGAAGCCTGCTGTTTGATCATTTCATTAATTCATTCTTAAATTTTGAGAAATACGAGATTGTTGCTCTGATTTTTCTTCTGTGGTATCCTTTGTGATTTTTACAGCGCTCTCTGATACTGAACCCTCCAGCCATCTGGCAGCTAAACTGAAGGGTCGTTGCAGTTTTTCTTGCGGGAGATTCCCCTTATATCTAATCATCCCTGTACTCCTCTGGAGCTTTTTCACTTTATGAATCCATTTTTGAGATGGACTGACCAGCACTGCATTCTTTTGTATGTGGGCACTTGAGAATTCTACATAGTTGTAAAATTTTGGTATTCTTCTGTATTCCTTTACTAATAGTATTTAAGGTTGTGCTTCTCTTTATTACCTCAGAGCAGCACGGTGGTGTTTTCCGAGGACTATGCCCAGGCAGTCCAGATCTTTTTCTGGAGCAGTGCTAAGTCACTTAGAGTCCATCATGAGTATGTAGAGTTTTTCCTCCTTTTGCCTAAGAACTGGTATGGTGGGTGCATTTTACAGGCACACGGTTTAGATTACATCTTGGGAGATAAGCATGTGCTGCGCGCAGCATGCTAATGGAACTTCTGCCTGAGAACAAATGTGCATCGAGCAGACCTGAAGCGTGCGGTACTGAGAGTGAGGAGTGAGAATAGGAACGTGAGGACTCATACACATCTGGTATCTTTGAAGAGCAAACGCAACGTCCGGTGAAATAAGAATCTAGTGAAATGGGGTTCTTCAGGCTGAGGGTTTATTTCCCCTGACTGTTTCGCAGAGGGAGGATCCATCTTTCTGAATCAAGATGATGTTTCACACTCGTTTAACATGTTGCTGTTGCACTGACATATATCTGTGTTTTGTTCCGAGTTGTCAGTGAAAATATTGTGTGCTCCTAGACTCGTCCGCTGGGGAGCTTCATCAGTCCGTAACTCCCATCTGGATAATTTGTCTTCAGGCGCTACCTACTGCTGTCTTCCCTTTAACCTGCTTCTAAGAGTCTTATCGTTGTTATGCTAATCTGTGTTAATTGGTTAATTAACAGCTTTCCATATGGAGGGATAGAAGAAATCCTCTTGATTATTAAGTTGAGCTGATGCTGTCACAAGCAGCTAAGTAAAATATTCCCTTTCATCAATTTCTGACACTGTTTTGATTCTAGAAAGTCTGTCTGGATTAGGTATACAAAAGATCTCCAGTTCTGTGTCCTAGTTTGACGTAGGGGTGGAGTTCTGGGGTTTGATGTTCATGTCCTTTCCCAGTTTACCAGGGCAAAATGTATTCTTTGTACCTATCTCCTCTTCTGCTTTCCTTATTTTTTTTAATAGAAATTATACTTAAAGTTGTTTGGATTAAAATAAGAGCAAGCGAATGAAGTTTTACTGCTTTTTTTAATCTAGAAGTCAGATAAGTTGGTTTAGTGGTGCCTGCCAAATTAAAAGTATACAGAACTATAAAAGTGGATATTAAGAAAGGCGAAAGATACGTTGTGGTTTGTGCTGAAATTACAAATTTCAGTATCTATTGTCATACAGTCCAGCTGTGTTATGTGCAGCTGTGCCAAGTGGTAGAGGCACAGCTGTAGCAGTGTTGAAAATACGCCTTATGCCAGGATCTCTTGAAGGCTTTGTGTAATTAATTTGTGGCTGTGAAATCAATAAAGTGCAGAAAGGTGTTTTGCCATGGAATTTTACTGTTTATGACAGCGATCCCTGGGATTTCACAAGGCTTGGCCAAGCTGAAGAACATGTGCAGTCCCAGGTTTGTCAGCCTACGCCTGCATCACGCTGTGTTTTCACAGGAGCCTAAAGCAGCCTAACAGTGAGTGACTGGGGAAAACCGTTACTGGTGACCTGCTGGTGTCGTGAGGTGGACTGGCTCGTGGGAGGACCCGCCAGCTGCCAAAGTAGCATGAGATAATGTGTGTCTAGGTGTGGAGAGGAGTTAGCATGGTTGGAGGATGGTCTCTGTCACTGCAGTGCTCTCTGGGAACCACAGCCTTGGAGTTCTGGAGAGGCAGCCCCTGTTCACTCCTGTCAGCTTAGACTGGGATCCTGTTGTAGTGAAGGAAAAGAATAATATCAGCATTCTTCAAGAGTGTGTTTCCAAATCTGTTTCTGGGAAGAGCTGTGGAAAATTTACACGGCATTTGTCTTTTTGTGTACTTTACTGAAGTATTCCGTTTTCCTGGTAAGAGTGGACAGAGATAGTTAGAGTGTAGGTGTTTAGAGGGAGTTGCTATAGTATGGCAGTGGGTGTAATATTCCTTGACTTTTCCCAGTTTTTCAGAAATGGGTGACTTGATAGCTTTTAAGACACCAAGAGGTGGTTGGGCCATGGTCAGTCAGTTCTTCAGGCTGCTTGAATTTGACCTTTCACCTCGCCAGTAAATACCCTGCCTGGTGAGGTTTTTGTTCCAACAAAAAGCAGGTGAAAGAGGGCAGAGGCATTTTGTAGAAAGCACAAAATGGGTCGCAGCATCGTTAGCACAGAGTGTATAGCAGTTGTGTATATTCCAGAGGCTGGTGCTTTGCCCTGTGCCACAGGGTGTCAGCTCTGGGATTTAAGCGTCGATTTGCACAGAGATCCACAGTGCAACTGGATGACAACCAGCACTGAGTTATACTGTCCTTTATCAGTATAAACCAATATTCCAGCTGTTGCTAATTGTGGTATTAATGATGATATGGAAATGGCATCCAAGCTCTCAAACAGCAGGAACATTTGTAAAGCACAAACCTCACTGGCTCATTTACGCACTTGTTGATGAGTTGCCACAGAACTGCCTGTTTTCTGTCACACAGCAGCTCAAGAGAAGTCACACCTCCATGCACCACCTGGCCGGGGGCAGGGGGAACGTTCCCATGCTGGTGATGTGGGGGAAAGCATCATCCTCTCTGGACCAGGATCTCTGTGTGTATCTTCTCTGCTGTGGGCATGCAGCAGAGGGTCTTCTCTTTTTGCTGCTTTTGTCTGGCTCTGTAAATAGGTGATCTTCAAGCCTTTGGAATGAACTTCCCCAAACTTGACCTGCCACAGCTTGAGCTTGGGTTGGTGATCTTGGCATCCCATGGGCCCTTCCTTCAGTCTGTTCCTCATTCATGTTGCCATGGCTTTACCCAGGCATTGCTGGCGCTGTGAGACCGTCTGCTTGCTGCGGGTTTCATCTTACAGCTCAGTTTCCTCTTCTGCTACACCCCTCATCTTAAAGCTACGTTTCATGGATTTGTCGCTGGTAGGTTTCATGAGGACTCCTCCACAGCATCTCCACCTGTACATGTGTCTACAGCAACAGGAGATCCCCAGATGAGAGACCGGAACTGTAGCTCTGTTGCAACACGATCGCAGCCTGGTGAAGGGAGGGAAATATGTTCCCCCATTGCAGCTACAGAAGCTGGTTTGATATTCGGGTCTTAAAGCTGAGTTTGTGTGTTAAAGCAGGGGTTGAAAAGCGTTACATTAAGCTTCACTGATGGTGTGTGCAAACTGAGCGTTGGATGTTTTTCTGCACTGATGGTAGTTGGTTTTTTTCTTTTTTCATTAAGTTCTTAACTCTTCACATTTAGCTTAGCTTCATCATCTCTTCAGGCACTGACTTCTGTTTGCTTCACTAATAATGTTGCTGCTATTTGACTTTTCTTTCAGCCATGCTTTTTTGGTAGCTTCCCAGATGGCTGCATCTTGCTCTGGTGAAGAAAACATGAACAGGGCTTTCCTTACCTGTCAGTAACGACAACAAAAGCCCAGCCCCGAACCCAAACATGCTTCCTCGGGAGGGAGTTAGGGAGGCTTAGCTGGAAAGACTTTATTTTGTGAGGTTGTTTTAAGTGCGATTAAAAACAGATGTTGGGTGGCTTCAGGATAATGAATTGTTTAGCGGGGAATATATAAATATTGAATTCTAATATCAAGAGAAATGACGATGTTGTTTCTGGAGCTACGCTCCTGTTCATGTTACAATAACATTTCCTTTAACGGTGCTGAGAATAAAATACGTAATTATGACCAGATTTCTTCACAATCATTTTTCAGTCAGTATATGGAGCCCTGTGGCTGTTCAGAACTTGGGACTTGGCTAATTTCTTAGGGTGAACTCAGGCACTTAGCTGTAAGGGAGTCTTAAATTTCCTCTTCTAAATAAAACCCCAAGATGTGTATATGTGGAATAAAAAAAAAATTCATAAAAAATGCTGTTTAGAAGAGGATTCCTCAAAATTAGTATCATGTGCCTGCTTCTCTGAATACTGAAGGATGAATACAGAGATATGGAACTTCCTGGGTGACGTGATTCAAGCTGTATCTGCAAGAGCAGAGCAAAGTAGTGAAACACGGTGAAAGTAAATGACATCCTACCTTCTCAGGTATGTACAATTCAGGCTTCTTTTGCCATTTCCCAGCAATGGGCAAAATGTGAAAGAAAGGAGCTTTTCCTAGGTGTGCTCAGTGAAAGTTCATAATTTTTCCTGGTTTCGAGGGAAAGAAATTACTTAACAAAATTATTTTCACTTCCACAGTTTCTCTTGACTTCCTTATCCTCCAGGCTCTCTTAGGTGATGATCTTCATCTTCTGGACTCTATCCTGTTGCACTTTTTTTTTCTTTGCTAAACCTTGATTTCATGTCTCTGTGGCATGATGTGTGTTTTGTGAGTGTTTTACTTGTGTCTGCCTGTAAGTTTCCCTTAATGGCCTAACATTAAAAGCCATGAATAAAGGTAGGAGTTTTCCATACAAAATTTAGATAAACTTTTAAAACTCCTTTATCTTGGTTTTAATCAACTCCTTCAAAGTAACTATGCTGTGACAAAATGGTTTTGAAATTTTAGCATGATTGATGAAGGAGGAAGTGCTAAAACACGAATTTTGGCAGGGAGACTGGCTGCCCTGTGTGCTTGTCTGTCTTCATTAGCTTGGCGTGAGGAAACACTTTTGTGATAACAAAGCCTAAAACTCCCAAACTTTCCTCTCCATCACTACCTCAGTTAAATCTTTCGTGGAGCGATGACTTAACTTTTGTGTTGGGGTGTGTGTGAGGCGGATGGGGGGTTACCTGTGTAACCAACCGTGTTACCCTGGTGATGCCCTACTCCATCTGCACGTGCTTACTGTGGAAGTGAAAGGAATTCAACAACCACCAACACTGGGTGGTTATAGCTGTTCTTCCAGCAAGTATCATTTGAAATTGGACAACAGAAAAAAATTAGGTACTGTAAGACACTTCTTCACATACAGATAATAGTAAGGTTTCTCTTGCCGGAGAAGAGCAGTTGCTGACCGTATTTGATGTACAGTGAGCCTGATAAATGGGTTGTATATCACGTGCATCTCAACTTGTGAACTTTGGAAAATGAGTGTTGCCATTACCAGCACTGTTATGATCTGCTGTCTAGTAGAATAGGGGTCGCAATGGTTCTTTCTTAAAACTGTCTTGAAATTCACTGTCACAATCCTGGCATTTTTTTGTTAAGCCATGTCTATACTGTCTTATAGGTACAGAAATAGACGATGCAGAAATGAGCTACTTGAATCTTACGATCAAGTTGTGATTAGAATTTCAGGAGCTGTGGATGGATTAGGGTCCTGTCTCTTGCTGGAGAACCAGGACCTGTCATGGGGATAGTCCACCCTACAGTCGAGGCTGTGGTGTGTGTGATGCTGAGACTCTTCTCCTTCCTGCCCTCCAGGGTAACAGACTCAGACCTGAACTTAGGACTCTCTTATCCCCCGTGCCTCCTTGTGGTGTAGACAGAAGCATCCATACTCAGTGGGAGCTGAGGGAAAGTTTGGTTCCTTTCCACCACTCTTTCTGCTTCTTGCTGCAGGATGAGGAGACCGACTTCACTCCAGCTTCAGGAGATAGTCAGAGAAAGAAAGTGGGAGACCAGGACTTGAGGCTAGTGTGAGTGCAGTTAAAGTAAGGGCACTTTATGACTTTTTGTGTCCTTGCCTGTGCTGCTGCAGTGATGATGTGTCATTC
>NW_010410306.1:64439-73332 GCF_000710305.1 Buceros rhinoceros silvestris | reverse complement strand
GCTGCAGTTATTATGTGGCATGCCTGCTGAAGTCCAAGCAAGCTGATTTTATACGTCAACATTATGTGGTTTAGGAAGATTTGGAACAATGAAGTTTTCCGTAACTGTCCTGTGCAGTTATGATGTTTTTCTCATGTTTTTCTCTTCCATATTGAGCCTCACTTGTTCTGTCTTGACTGAGCTTTTCTTGGTCTGCACGGGTTGACCTCTTGCTGCTTTGTAGGATCTTACTGGCTTCAAGGGACTCTGTGTGGATTTGCCCTTTGCCATTGGCCAGGTGTTTCATGGAAATTCCTTTGCTAGCCAGAACTGCATTAGCCATTACTGTGCTTGGGCTTTGAAACGTTAGAACAGTGAAAGTGGAAACTGGGAAATAAGTAACATTTAATTTAAGGGTCTGAACTGTAACCTCGTGTCAGCATTCATCCTCTGGCTGTCCACTGCCAGACTACCATCAGCTACATGCCCGTTTTAGGACATTTCTCAGATTTATCTGTTGGCAGTGTGCTTAAACTGGTGAGTTCTAACTGCAGTTACAGAGGAAACTCTTACAAATAGGAACAAAGTGCACCCATGGTTTTCTACAGCATTTTGTCTTCACCGCTGTGTTACGCTGTATCCTGGTTTTCATTGCCTAACTCAACAGAAGTGAAAGACTGTTTAAGTTTACACTGAATTTTCTTGAAACCAGTTTGAAACATTTTCTCAGCCCAGAGATTATAAAGAAAGCATTAAGATTTAAAAAGAAACCCAGATTACTTTATATGGGGCTCTGTGAGTTTGGTCCAGCGCTGACAAGTTTAAAATGGCAACTCTTGGGATATGCACAATTTCCCACACAGAATTCATTAATTTCTCCGACTTCTACTGGTGCAGTCCTCTGTGGGGTGCAGAGTCTGGGCTGATCCTGTTCATCTCATGCCTCCAGAAGGCTGGCGTGAGTCAGTGTACTGCTAGTTTAGGTGAATGTGTGATTTTCTTGTTGAGCAATGTGCACAGCGGTCAGAGAAGAGAGAGTCCCAAATGGACCCTGTGAGGAAAGTGACAACAATCAGAGCTGATGGTAGATAAACAGCTCACACAGACACCCTTTTGTCAGCGTCCTACCACAGCTACCTGACGGCTAGGCCACCATCATCCTCTATTCTTTTCTCTTGCTCTTCTCTTGTCCTACTTTCTTGAACAAGGACGCCACTCTGCCTTCCTCGCTTTTGCCTGTCAAGTCCTACCCATTCTTCTTCAAGCAGCAAGTCTCGGGTGCCCGTTTTGATGCTGAGCAGCAGATGAGCAGTGGAAGTGGTTGCTCTGCAGACTAGTCACCACAAAGCGTGTATCTGAGGCATATTGTGCACATAAATGAATGGTAATTTCAGTGGAGAACTTGTAATAGCCTATATTTGAGGGTTGTTAGTAGAGAATTAAAGTCTTGGTAGTTTTTGTTGGTTATGTTGGAGAGGAAGTCATCTCAGAAAATATTTTGATATTGATGGTAATGATTTACTTCAGCTCTCTAGTCCATGTGTATATATAGTATCCTATATAAGACCATTTCAAAACTGAGAATAAGTCTTACCACAAACCACAATTTATGTCCTGTTTTACTTGCAAAAGTCTTAATAAAGTACTTCAGCTCCAAAATACAAAGCAAAATCTGATATGAAGGAAAAAATAAAGTATTTTTCCCCCCTGTTGTTAAGTCTCTGCATGAAAGCAAGACAGGAGTGAGTAGATGTGTAGGAGGTAATTCCTCTAGCCATCACGCATTTGTTCCAAATATATACCAAAAAATACTGGGCACCCTGGGGTTTAGGTAATTCAGAAGATAATCACTTTGGAGAAAGAGTTTGTTTTTTTTTAAATCAAACAAAAAGTTTTACGTTTCTACCATGTTGTCGGTATTGCAGGTCTGATCAGAGACCATCCATTGCATCGTTCTTACCAATCTTCAAAAATAATTTTGGGGTATTTTTGTAGTTGGAGGATGAGTTACTGCTGTAATTTAAATGATTATTCCGAAAAGCAAGAGCAAAAGAAGTGACTGGAATGCAGCTGAAGTTGTTTATTAGGCTAGCTCGTTTTTCTGTAGTAACTTAGCTATTACTCAAGGCTCTGGCAGTCGTGTCAGATCGTGACAGATCTGAACGGGACAGCAGAAGCTGCTATGGATACCAGTTGTTTAAACTGCCTGCAGGCCCGGTGCCCAAGGCGGGGATGCCTGATCCGCTTGTGGAGCAGTTGCGGGACGCTGCAGAGATGACCATCTTCATGTAGCTCCAGTTGCTGCCTGGTGGCATCTGCCTCATGCGTAGATCAGACATCCCTGTGTAGTTAGGTGTGCGTTAGAGGAGTAGGACCCACAGCTGAGAGAGTGTGGCTAATCAGCCACTTCTCTGTGTTTGACCCCCCTATTTCATCTCTTTGATTAGCTGTTTTAATGGCAAGTGACAGTGAATGTGCTGTGATATACCGTAGGAAAAAATAAAATAATTGAAAAGCGCTATTGGTAAAATTGTGTTGGAAACTCGTTACGGCTCGACTGCTCAGAACCTCAGGGTAATGCAGCGGGACATGTTGTGTGATGTGATTTTGGTGCAGCTAAACTTGGAATCTCCTTATTCTGAGCATCTGATTCTGCTCACCTGTATAGCAGAACTCTGCTGGGCAGAAATTTTCTTAAGGTGTTTTTTGTTATTTAAGAAACAGAAATCTGTTTTTATGGGCTTTTGAGCATCTTTGGAGAAGAGCACATATATTTAGCTGTCCTGAATGCAGTGTGTGCACTAGTTAAAAATTATTGCTTGCCCCTGAGTTTGAATTTTTTTTTTTCCTTTTTTTCCCTTTCTCCTTCTATTTTTGCCCATACTCCTCAGCTACATTATCACTATCATATGGTGTTCCCTGCACATGCTTCTCAGGTTCACTCATGATCTCTCTCCTTTCCATATGCCTCACTGTTTCTTGGCTTCCCTGCCTGCTGGGACATGTTGGTGAGCCATCTGGGCTTCCTTTATTCCTTGCTTCTCTGAGCGTGTCTTGCCTGATGGTGGCTGTCAGCAAGGTCCAGACCCAGCGGTGCCGTTGCCGTCTGTGACGGCTTTTGCTTATCCTTGTGTATTGATGGAGATTTGGTTTCTTACTCCTGTCTCTCTTGGGCTTTCAGGCTCTCCTTAGCACGCAATCTAGGACCATTCTGAAGAGCAGCTACTGTGTTTAATTGGTTTTTCATCAGCCAATAACAGCCCTTAGGCCAGAGTTCAGGAACAGTTTTAGTTTGCCTCTTGACTGCAGGGAAGGCAAGATTCCCCTGCCTGTTTGGGAAAGCTCACTTTGGAGAGTTTGTGGTGAATTTTAAGAAGTCACGCTTTGGTAGGAATCTCAGATTTTTGTTTCCACTGTTGTCAAGTTTGCAGTGTACTTTACTTGCAGACATAAACATTGCCTTTGGCAAGAAGGATCCCTCTTGGCTTTAGTAGTAGCAGGTACAAGCAATTTGATGAATTTTTTTTTTTTAAACTGGAGGAAATTCTCTTAGTAGGCATGTTTTCCTTTCCGTAATCCTACTAGTGTTTAGGCTGTGCTGTTCATAGGGGACCTTTTTGTAGGTGGCATACTGTGGGTGTCAGCTTAAAACACTCTGGTGCGTTCTCCCTGTGTTCTCTTAAGCAGAGAAGTCTGGAGGAGTGTGTGACTGTTCTTTGTGACATGCTAATTTGCAGATTTTCCCCAGTGTAATTGTAGAAAGGTGCTGAATTTGGTTTTGTTCAGTGCTGTCTTGCAAAAGTCTGTGAAAAATGGGAATTTTATTCTAGCAAACTTTTCTGTCTGCAAGGAATGAACATTGTTCATCCCATCCTTAATTATATACGATCGTGGGCAGGATTTTTCTTGGCAAAAGTGTGATGCAGAGATAACAGTGCAAACTGCTTAACTACATCGTGTTTAAATAAAAAAAACTATTGCATTATTGACTTTAATAATAACATCTTCCCTTGAGTGTTAGAAGTTGTTAATTTCAAGGTACTTGCACTGTCCCCAAGTGACCAGTAAGTAATGTTCCCTGGCACTCTCTATCCTGACCAGTCATATTTCTGTATTTTCAAAGGTATGTTACGGAGGTAGTACGGGCTTGTACTTGGTATGTGGTTCTACACACGTGTGCAGCTTCATCCAACTACTTCTTCTATTTAAAACTAAACAAAACTCCCAAGGCCCTTATTTTTGCCCCTTTTTCCACATGTACCTTCGCCAGATGTTTCCTAGCCATGCATGTATTTTCCAAATGACAGCTGGTCTAACCCTTTCTCGTGTCTGCTGCTTTCCTTTTCTGACTGTCACTATGAATTAATATTTTAAATTATTTGTAATACCTGTTTGGGTTAATCAGTTTCTGACTTGGTAGTTGCAGTGATTGTCCCCCTGTATTTAGCACTGGTGAGACCGCACCTTGAATACTGTGTTCAGTTTTGGGCCCCTCATTTCAGGAAGGATGTTGAGGTGCTGGAGCGGGTTCAGAGAAGGGCAACAAAGTTGGTTAAGGGTCTGGAGAACTTGTCCTATGAGGAGAGGTTGAAGGAGCTGGGACTGTTCAGTCTGGAGAAGAGGAGGCTTAGGGGGGACCTTATTGCTCTTTATAATTATCTTAAGGGAAGTTGTAGGGAGGTGGGGGTCAATCTCTTCTCCTATGTCGAAAATGACAAGACGAGGGGGAATGGCCTTAAGTTGCGCCAGGGGAGGTTCAGGTTGGATATCAGGAAAAATTTCTTTACAGAGAGGGTTATTAAGCATTGGAACGGGTTGCCTAGGGAGGTGGCGGAGTCCCCATCCCTGGAAGTGTTTAAAAATCGTGTGGATCTGGTGTTGAGGGACATGGTGTAGGGACCCTGGCAGTGTAAGGGCAACGGTTGGACTCGATGATCTTTGAGGTCTCTTCCGGCCGGATGATGATTCTGTGATTCTGTGAGATGCATTAGCAATGTATGCCAAATTTTTGCCCTTTTTAATCATTCCTAGTTGTGCTGCCCTTTCTTGACTGAATCATATGATATCATTTGAGTTGATGGTGTACCATCAAGGGAGGAGCAGAAAAGAAGATTGAGGTTGCAAATGAGAAATCTATGTTATATAAGGAAGAAACAAAGATGGATTATTTGGAGAGGAAAAAGTAAGTGGGAGTATATAAATTTATGGAATTAAATGGTGCTGCTGTATCAGGTGCTCTTCTTTATCTTCCCATAGTAGAGAAGGATGGTTGCAGGCGTTAAGAATGGGAAAGAGAGTTAAAAAAACTACCAGTATTCTCGTGGCTGTTGAGGAACCCATGCTGTTTGGAGCATTTAATATTGTTAATTTGTTGTGTTTGTGACTTCTGCATCTTTCAGATCAGTGGATTGCTTGTGCTAAGATTGCCAGAGGTAAGCAGTTATTATGAGCAATGTTGGTGCAGCTCCTTTTTGTCAGTAGGGAGAGGGGTGATGGAGCTTCTGCTGTGATGTGGTTTCTCATAACATACTTGGAGGGGTGAGGAGGAGGATTTAAAGGGGAGGTGATGACCTCAAACTCATTGAGAAGACCACTGAAGATCACTGCCCAGCTTTTGAAAGGCTTGCCTGCATCTGGGATGCAGACCGAGGAACTTGCTTGTGGCAGACCTGATCTTTATGCAGAGAAAGTGTGGGATTTCTGTAAGCACTTGCAGGATTTAGATCTTCTAACACATGTTTACTTGCTTCTTTGCAATTTGGTCATCAAATACCTTACCTTAATTTTTCTCTTCCTTGTTTGTGTGTGTGTTTTGTTCAGACATAATAGTAGGACATAATGAATAAGAACCAACTACGTTTCTTTTTTTATAAACTGGTTGACATGAAAGGGAAGGGTTTACATTACTTTCTTATTAGTTGTCGAAGCTTTCAGTTAACGTTGGTAGTCCTGACGGTATTAGTGCTAGTCTGCCAGAGTGTTTCTAGACTTTCCTTTTTTCAGTTTCTCTTTTCCTTGTATGAATAATCACTTTTTGAGTCAGTGGTCCTGCTGTGTCTGGTGAGGAGGCACTGCTGTGCTCCTCCTGTTCTGTATCTTGGTAGCCGAAAGGATGTAATTTCATTTATAATACCGTGTTGTATAAGTGCTCTGTTCTTAGAGGGCAATATTTTGCTATGCTAAAACCAGAACGATTATCATTGTTCTGGTGAACTTTTCGTAGGTAACATGTGAGACACAAGAGAGCCGATGAGTGTTAGCGGTAACCTCAGACAGTACAGAAAGTATATAGGAAATAGTTTCAGTATGCTAAAAGAGCCTGATCGTTTTTAATTCCCTGAAAGCTGGGTTGTAAAAAAGAATTTGAAGGAGACAAATAGAAAGAAAACAGTGAATCTGTAGGTATTTTGGGGGGACCTTCCAAGCACGATGAGTTCTTGGGGTATGTTTCTAACCCTGTTGTGGTTAGGGATGCTGGGCGTTGGCTTCCAGTGCTTTGGGCTCACCCACACTAGTGTGAAATTTGTACACCGAGTGTGCCTGTGCTGGGCTTTCCTTTAAAGCCGTGAATTAGCTGGACTGGATGTTGAGTGTACAGGTAACTAGTGTGTGGCTGCAGTGAGAGCAGTAGGCTGAGCTTTAAGCTCCCTCTGGTGGCTATGTAATGCAGTTTAAAGCTTACCTGTTGTACTTGTCTGTGCCAGATAGTTTTGAGAGTCCAAGTGCGAAATGTATAATTAAATTATTGTAATTTTTAAAATTAATGCAGGAATATGATGTGCCATATGCCTTTCCAAGGTGCCAAAAGTCTTCTGTAATCAGACTTGAGAGAAGTAGAAGAGTTAAAATAATGTAAAGTTAGAGGTCTCTTTTCTAGTTATTGTAAACGTGGCATATAAAACTTTCGATTCTGTCTTTTTTTAATGGTGCCATAATTTGCTGCTGCTGTCCCTGAAAGTGCCTTTAAGTATTACAGAACACTGAAAACAGATATGATCTCTGTAAGACAAACTCAAATATGCTTTGTTAATGCAAAGTTAGTTCAAGATGAGGAAGCCTTGATTTGCTCTTCTTGCTCTAAGAATGCGAATGTAAGTGACCCCAGTGAGCGCTGGTGAGATGATTTTTGGTGGTCACTTCCCCAGTCTGGTTCTCTGTGTGTTCGCACAAATGCTTGCCCATACAACAGGGGAAAAAGGTTGCGACTTCTTTTTCTGTTTGGTTGGTTTGGTTGTGATAGCAGTGACCGAAGTGCGCATCAAGCTGGTGTTGTGTAGGTCATTCCTTCATTTTTGATAACGTGCTCCAGATGCTCTTCTGGCATTCAGTACGGCTCCGTTGTGGTGAATGTAGCTAGAGTCCTCACAGAGAAGTTCTGTCCTTCGGACTGCAGAAAGCGTGAGTGGTCAGGAACATCTCCTCCTGATGGCTGGCTGCCTGCAGGAGAGTTGAGGTTTTGTCACAGAAGTGTCATGTGCCCCAATTTGGTGAGTTTGCTTCTCTACAAGATTACACTTGCTTAAAAAGCTGTTTAGGTTCAGGTTTCTGCTTTGGGTTGGAGTACACTGAAGCTCATTGTCCTGGAAGGACACGGGTACGACCACGGAGCTTGCTTCTCTCTTAGTTCATTGTTCTCTGTCACTGTTCAGCAGCGTTAGCGTCCCAAAACCCCAGCAGCTTTTCTGTGTGCACATCTGCCTGCAACCTGCTGATGTGGCCCTTGAGACCCCACTCTGAGCACGTGGAAGACAGACATGATCTGAAGGCACGCTGCCGTCTATGCGGGTGCGTAACCTACCCTGGACCGCTGCCTGCCCAGGAGGAGGCACGGACCAGCACTCTGATCTTGTCCGCAGCGCTGGTAAGGCTGAGCTGTCGTGCCTACGTTCAGATGACTCCACAGGGTGGTCCAGCCCTCAGACAGTCTGTGGAGCAGAGCAGGTCTGTGAAACGACAGAGCACTTACTCTGCATCCATCAGGTGGTTTTGCAGCCACCCTCCTCCACGACTGACTTGGCTCTGCTCGCAGGCGTTCACCACACCTTCACAGCAAAAGTTGAGTCAGAAATAGGCTGTGTAAGGTGGAGGATAGCTGTTGGGACCCCCTTGATCTGAGGATCAGCAGCCTGCTTTCCCCTTGCCTCGTTTACTCCAATGATTGTTTTAATCTGTGGTGTTATTTGCTCAGATTTAAATGTTCTGTCATACTGTATTTTGTCAAGGATGGAAGAATTACGTCAGATTCGGTATGTTTTATTTACTGTAAAATATCTCACTTGGCATAATGATGAAGTTTTTTAACTTCAGGTCTTTGTGCTTTTATTCCCAAAGCAGTAGGTATAAATCAGAAGATACGTGGCACACCCGTTCTCCTCAGATTGCTAGGGTCAGGACTGGGTTTTGGGGTTGGAAGTTCAGCTGAAGTTGGGCAACCTACACTATCACCTCGAGCCGGCTCTGTAGTTTGTGTGCAGTCTTCTTACATGTGCACGTTCTTTTCTCAGAGGAGCTCAGTTCTGCTTACGCTGCCCTGCGATACCGATCCCCTGTAGGAGTATTTTGCACTACGTGCTGCTTCAGATGAATTCCAAATAGCAGAAATCAGAGAATGTTAGTGGCAAAGTAGAGAGCGTTGTGGCGTTGTGAGCAGCTGGCGTTTTCTGCCTTGCTTTTACCTGGTGGGGCAGTGAGGTGAAGCTGCAGTGCAGGACGTCAGCTCTCGCCTGCGCTCCGTAGGCGATACGCCACCTCACGATGCTCCAGCTTGCTGTGTCGTTTCGTGCTTTGCCTGTAGCTGATTTTGGGTAGAAACCACTGTGGAGCTGGCTGTCAGCAGTGGTGGAGCAGCAGGGGTCACCTCAACAGCCAAGGTGCCCGTGATGGAAGGGGATGGGGATATGAAGGGATGGGTGTG
>NW_010410306.1:44008-64356 GCF_000710305.1 Buceros rhinoceros silvestris | reverse complement strand
GAGGAAGGTATGATTGGGGGGACCCGCCGTAGCCATCGCCGAATGGACTGGCTGTACTTTCAGTCAGAGCCCTTGTTCAGAATTCAGGTTGTCAACTTTAACATTAAACACTAGAGGGTGGTATGTTACTGCCAGTACTTTATTTTAGAACATACCCATAGTCATCTTTTAATCCCTTTAATTTATTATACAATTCAAACTATATACAAATTAAATACTCAAATTAAATATTATTATATACAAATTAAATATTCAAATTATATACAATTAAAATTATACAATTTTAACACAGATGTAGAACTACATAGTGCTTTGTGAGTGTGTGTAGCAGCATTTAGTGGTCTGTAATGATACTTTTGATTTGAGTAGAAAAAGGATTGGGTTGAATTTAGATCTGGCTTTTATCTTTCTTCAGAAGCATCATTAGGAAAACAGTATTTAGAATTATTTACTCTCTGCCTGGTGTCTCAATAATCACACTTAGGTGCATGTGATATAAGTACATAGCGGTATATAAGAAGCCGTGACTGAGAAGGAGCAGGCGGTTTTACCAAGAGAGACCTGGGCTTGCTGTTTGACAAGGCAAACACAAGTTCCTGACGTCAATCATACATATTTACAATTGGGATGGGGTTGTAGTGCTTTAAACTTTTTTTTTTTCCCCTCTTTTCTTTCAGGCACCACCTTCCATGGTCAATAATGAACAACGCCAACATGCCGAGCACATATTCTTATCATTTAGAAAGTCAAAATCACCATTTGCTGTTTGCAAACACATTTTGGGTAAGTTTTAATAAGTAAATTTAACTTAACTTTTTTTAACTGGAACTGTTCTGTTCATTTGCAGCTGGGAATATGGACATCCATTGCGATTTTATTGAGGGGTGTTTTTTGATGGAGGGTAGAGTGTATCGCTGCCCTATTCGGGTTTGTTTCTGGCAGCTTTAAAGCTGTGAAGGGTAACGTTGCTTAGCTGAGTTCCTAAACTGATTTAATAGACTCAGGTTTCCTCTGCGACACAATTATTGTAATCCAGTCTAATCTGTGAGGCTTGTAGCACAGCCTGTAGCGTGATTGCTTGGCTTGATGCTTCCTATTAAATCAACCAATGGTGAAATGTTATACACTTCTGCCAGATTTTGCACTGGTGTTGAAACTTTCCATGATGAGAATTTATTTCAGGCTGAATGTCCTAGTAAGTTGCTGTTAACAGCATAACTGCAATGTTTTAAACAAAAAGTTTGTCTGCCTGGTAGAAGCAATAGAGTATTGATTCAAAGTTTTGTGGGATTATACCTGTGGCAAAAGGAAAGAGATAGGTAGGTATCACCTTTTATCAGAAATTTCTCAGGTTTTAATGGAAATGCTGTAAATGTGGTTGTGCTGCAAGTCTTTAAAAATAAATCTGGTTTTATAGGCGCTAGAGAGACTTACTAGAGTTTGGCAGCTAAGTAAGCTGAAAATTGGAGGAGCAGTAAGCATGTAAGATTCCTGCTCAGCACCACTGTAGAGGCCAGAAGTGAGTGCTGGGGAGGTTTCAGTGGAAGCTGACTCTGAAACATGGTGAGGAAAACACGGATATTTTGGAAAAGAACACATGCCAGAAACACAAGCTGCTTTTCTTTCAAAGAATTAGAGAAATATTAGAATAACGTTTAAAATATGTTTATTTTCATGCTGAATCCATTCTACAGTATTTTTTAAATGATTATTTCTAAATCTACTAGAGACTTAAAATGCATCGATATTGTGGTGCCAGTATTGCAGGGCTACTACTGTGGTGTTAAACTATACTGTGATATATAGAGCAGGGTGTGGTTCCTTTCCTATACCCAGTCCCCAACCAAAATTCTTCCTACAAATGAGTTTCTTCTGGTTTTGGTATATTGTGATAGTACTTCATCTGGTCCTGAAGACTGTAATCGCACTTTTTGCTCTATGGGTCAGCAAAATTGCCGCTTTTTATTTTTGTATCAATTTTTAGAGAATTTTAAGTGGGTGAAAGAACATGCTTAGGTTTATTTGTAGACCATTTTGTTCTCTGATACGTAATATATTTGTCGTTAATCAGAAATAAGTAATGCAAACTCAGGAAGACACCGCATTTTCTCAAAGAAGGGAATTCAATTTAGCATTAATAATGAACTATCACTGCAGACGTTTTTTTTTTCTTCTGAAATGTGGCTGGTTGGAAGGAGTGTAATCCTATTTTTAATGCCTTTTGGCTGTCTAGAAATATTATGGCCTTAAACTGTTCATATGCTCCCACCACTGAGAAAACAGCGTATTTCCACGTGGGGCAGGTTTTTCCTGGCAGTGCAGGCAATTGCGATGTGGAGACCTGGAAGTGACAGACATTTCCCAAAACTTTGTGTTGCTTGAGGAAGTGTTTGTACAGTCTGCTCGGAAAGCACAGCTAGCTAAGACTTGGGAGTTGGGAAGGGAGAGGCAAGAACTATGAAATCAGGAACCAGGGAAGGGAAACAAGCTTTCTGTGATGAAGGGTGGAAGAGTTGAAGTGTCCTGAAGGGATATGTGCAGGTAAGGATGGGTGGGAACCAGAGGGTCAGAGTAGATGGCTTTAGGAAGAGAAAGAAGTGGTCAAGACAGGAATTGGAATGGAAGTAGGGAGAGATAACGAGGATGTCGACGGCGTTTGTAGGAAGAAGAATGTATGAATGATACCAGGAGGGCAATGGAGATGACGAGCCTAAGACCAGCCACTACCGTGCGGTTTCCTGAAAACCTGGGGCTGAACCCAGGAAGCATGAGGCTCTGCGTTCTTCTGCTGTCAGCTCGTAGCTGTTAAACGTCCTGGCAAGACTTGTCCTGCCTTTCTTTGGTGACTTCACGTAGAGGGTGATGGTGCGCTGGCTAGTTAGGAGCTTACCAGCAGTGCTGGAGGTCTGTGCAGTTGACGGTTGCGGTTGTGCAACTGTGGCACTGGATGCAAAGGAGAAATTAATTCCATGCTGTTCTTTTTTAATAGCGTTCTCTTTTTGTGTGAGCTTTGTACAGTTTGAAAAGCCAAAGACCCGAAGTTCAAAAAATGCCAAAATTAAAATTCCTACGCAGGAATAATCTGGATCGTTTTTATGTATGTGTTAGACATACACATTAATCTTTTAAGTGGTTACTTAGTTTTCCAAATTATGCTAAGTAGATTTAAAGGTGGTTTATTTTGATTTATGCGTGTTTACCTGTGTAGGGTTTAGATTTGAAGCCTCATTACTTTAAAACGTCTTAGTAAATTGGCTGCTCTCTTGAATGTAGAACTTTTGTAGAAAGGAAAGGTGTATTATAAATTTTCGTATATATAATCAGGGGGAGAATGTTTTCTAGTCATTTAAAGCCCATCATCCCATGACCAAGGTTTTCTCAGGCAAATCCAGTTTTTCTAGGCCTGGCAGGTCACCCACCATAGCTCAAACTCCACTTCTTGTTCAGGAGTTTTATTCACCTTTTCATGTTTTATGCTTTTCCCATGCTGTGGCTACACCTTTCTGAATGTTCTTTGTATGTTTTCTAGAGAGCTCAGAATGTTTTGAGGACTCAGATCTGGCCACTGAGATACTGCCTGCTATTTCTAAGTTAACATTTTTAAAAGCAAAGGAATAAATCAAAAGTCTCCGTAACTTTCTGTTGTCATATGAATGAAATTCAGATTCTGGGGGTTCTCTTTAAGTTGTACTTTATAGTCAGCCAAACTGTTACCTTTTCCATAACATCTCTTTCTAGATTCTTTAGCTCATCTCTGTGCAAAGCAATCAGATGATAAAGGCTAGTGATTCCCATGCTGTGGTTGGAAGTTATTTGATTACCTCAAGATAAATACAAATGCTTGAACATGATGCAGAAAATCTTAATACACTAGTCTGTAAAGCTTTTGTTTTGGTAATTAAACACAAGTGTTGTCTTTAGGTGTGAACTTAAGTGGACTTACTTCTCATTATCACCCATAAAATACATGTAGTTTTATGCACCCAAAGGCAAGCACCCACATGTTAGAGGAGTCTTCAGTTCTGGCATGCCTCTCAAATTAATCGTATCTTAATTATTGGGACTAAATCCATAATCTTTTTTATTTTGTTCACAGCTGTGTTAGCATTCTTATTCCTGATCTTTGGCCCAGTCTCCTTGCCCATCCAACTTCCCTTCCCCCGAGTCACTGACTTGAATTCTGTTGGACAATTTGATAATTGGGTTATTGATTGCTTTTCCCCCCTTTCGAGTTGTAAATTTTTTGTTTGTTTTCATAGCAGCAAAATTCTATTTAATAATAAAGCAAATTCCATAAACTTTTTTTGTCGGAAATGCATACAAGCTTAGCTGTGCCTTCTCATGATACTCAGGTTGCCTTTGTTTTTCCCCACAGAAACGAGTAAAGTGGACTATGTCCTTTTTCAAGCTGCTACAGCGATAATGGAAGCAGTTGTAAGAGAATGGATTCTCTTGGAAAAGACTAGCATCGAGTCGCTGAGAACATTCCTTCTAACTTATGTCTTACAAAGGCCTAAGTAAGTACGGAAAAATACTTTCCAATAGGTGGGAGTCTGCATGAAGTCTGTGCTACCCTTTTGTTTCCCAGGGTAGCTGTGCAAGACCACGTCAGCAATAGCTGTCTTCCACTCTTCACACTTGGCTGGCTTCTGGAGAGTCGTCCGTTTTTCTTATGAATTCATATAAAATGTTTTTTGGGGAAAAAAGTCTTTAAAGCTTTATTGAGCGTTGATTTTCATCATTATTTGCAAATATGTATATTTTTGCATTGTTGTTTACAGCCTTCAAAAGTACGTTCGGGAGCAGATTCTGTTAGCAGTAGCAGTGATAGTGAAACGGGGATCGTTAGACAAATCAATCGACTGCAAAAGCATTTTTCATGAAGTCAGCCAGCTGATCAGCAGCGGTAACCCCACTGTGGTAAGTACCTTACTTTTTTTCTTCAAATTTTAAGCAGCCTGTATCAGCAGCATAAGTTATATACTTAGCGACTGTAAAATCTTACCTGAAAAATAAGATGAGTAATTAAGTTGACAGCTATTTAAGCAATCATTTACTAAGGTAGGAGAATTTTGAATGTTTTGGGACTAGGAGTAGTACGTGCAGCTCTTTGGTACACAATTACACCATAATTTTTAGGGAATAGGTTTCTCTGAATAGTCGCTTTAAGTGCACGGGTTTGTTTTTTTGTTTGTTTCTCTGGATTTCTTTAGTAACAGCATGATCTAGAATGGCTTTTCCATTAGCTGGCTGGTTCTGGACGCACTCTGCTCCCCTTCCCTCTGTGCAGAGCTGCTGCCTCCTGAGTCTCAGCTGTTGGAATAGGTACCAAGCAGAGGCAGAGACCTCTGCTGTTCTCTGGGAGTCGGGTAGGTGGAGACAAAGGGGTCTGAGGAAGTGAAATGTGGAATGGAAATACAAAACTTACTCTAGATTTTATGTCATACTTCTAGGGGTAAGTGTTACCTTCCATACTGAGCTCAAAGTGGAAACAAGGTGTCCAATGTCTATCTATGCATTTAGTGAAATTCCGTTTGCTTTGCCAGGAGATAAGTTTAGAATAGGTCATAATAGAGGCATGTAACTAGAGATTAAAGAGAGGTGATTTTTCTCCTACCAAATGAAAATTGAAGAGTACGTAGATTCCATGATGAAAATTTAACTAAAACTTTTCTCGGACAAAAACCTTGAGGGAATCGGCTCGTAACACTGCTGAGCATTTAGAGCAGCAGTTGTATTCGATGTGAGCACAAATGTTTAACTCTGAAAATTTGATCAAAGTGTACTAGAGGTAGTGCAGCTCATGTCATGGTCCTAAAAATAGCGTGTCACCTCTGAGCACAAGTGGTACCCCTCCAGGGTGTGGAAAGGTCAGTTACGCTTGTAAACATTCATTTCACAGTTTTTTAGCTAGAGGAGAGCATTTCCACCTTTTGGTTGCACGTATTTGGAAAGAAATAGGTATTTGTTTAGAACAATGCTGAGCTCATGCTTTTTTCCAGGAAACATAGCCTTGTTATTAAAATGGAATTTCAACTGAGGGTTTCAAGTTTTGTGCATGCCAGTGCATATGCTCATGTGTTTTGTATGATCTTTCTGTAAAGATACAAAAGTGGAAGAAATAGCAACCTGGCTGTTGACAGAGGAGTCGTTTTTGAACTAACTCTTGCACAGTCCAACGTCTAGAGTTGAATTCTCTGCCTGCACTAGTATACAGACACGCTGCGCTGACCACAGCATACAGCAAGCTACGGCTTCCTGCTCCAAGTATATCACCCCGGGCTGGCTACACCACAGAGCATGTCCCAGAGCAGCTCTGGCTGGGGGAAGGGGCAATATTTCACTCTCCTCCAAGTTCTGCTTGCTGCCGCCATACAGAGACCAAGTCTGTCTTAGTTCCTCATTTCCCTTTATCCACCTCTCTTCACAAGTATTCCTTTATCCGTAATTTTTCCAAAGTGTTTGTGCTCAAGTTTTAAACTGGTATTGAAAATGTCTTGAGTATGTAATGATGGTTTCTATTTTGATATGCTAATATGCTGCTGGAACATCTTTTCTGTAAGGCACAGTCTAGGTTTGTTAGTCTTTGGCAAGCTGGTTAGAAACGCATGCTCCCATGGATGTATGAGGCTTTATACTGTATAATAGTTCTCATTCATAAAAACGTTCTTGTAATCTTCTGAGATTTGGCTGCCAGAAAAACTCTGGTACAGGCACAGCTTCATGTGACCGAGGAGTTGGCACACTCAATCGTAAGCAGTAATAAGATTGTGTGTTAGCGCAGTACCTGCCACACAACTGAGTTCTGAGCGGGTTCAGGGCACGCCTCTTCCGTGTAATACTTTAGAAAAGCTGTATGAAATAATCCATACAATGAATTATCCACTCTAATGTTTCAGCTCTGGGTAGGTGGTGGGTTTTTTATACCCGTGTCTGTGTAGTGTTCAGCTGTGCCCATAGGGTCATGTGGAACCACAGTGGGGCAGCTGCCTCGCTGCTGGCTGGAGCCTCAGCTGAGGGTGCTTCAGGCAGGGTGCAGCGTGAATCCAAGGGCGCAGCACTGCTTTCGAGATCCAAGGTGCGCTGTCAGGACAGTGCCGTGCAGCGTCACAGGTGTTTCTGCGCTTCACTGGAGACGTGTCAAAACAGGTCTCCACCCAGGTCAGGGAGGAGGCTGGCATATGGCTGCTGGGAGAGATCAGCAGATGTTTTTCAGCCTGCTGTGCCTCCCTGACTCCTTCCACTTTCTTAACGCGTTTTTCCTGTGATGCACTCTTGCCTCCAGCCTTCTACACACATTTTAGAAGTCTGACATACCTTTTTTGACTCCTGATTGTCTGCTGAGTCTCTTGGTCAGTTTTCGTATCTTTCCCAGGCTTCTGCTCCCTGTTTCTTTTGGCCTAGTGGCCATTCAGTGCTGTCTTCCTACCTGAGGTTTGCTCCAGCAGCTGAGAAGTATCACAGAGAGTCAGTAGCAGGTCACTTCATATTTTAAAATGTTTAAAGCTCTCAAATGTAGCTCTTAGCTGTTGATAAAGGCTTTCTACAGCAGTTTGCAATTGAGAGAAAGTCCTTTATAAAAAAAAAAAAGAGTGAAATGGTTTCTTGCCTGTTTCCCACTTGCTTTCTCCTGCCTGCTGGCTCTGAATCTTCCTGGCCCTTCTTTGTTACAAGAATAAAGTTAGGTATTTACTCTTTTCCTTTCCATGCAACCCTCCACCCAGTTGCTGTCAGACATCTGCGTTAGTTTTGTGTGTTAGGCACTCCTGCTCCATGAAATCTGGGGCTTTTCATTACATCTTGTCAAGGTCAAGTCCTGGAGGTCGGTGTGATAAGAACAGCAGCAAATACTGATGGTACTTTGTCCTTTGCCTGTGGCCTTCAGAAGGATTTGGTATGCTTAATACCCTAACTTCTTGAGTATTAGTTAAAAGTATCTTTAGAAATGGATGTGTTTTGAGGATGGAACTTGAAGGTGAGTTGAGTAATATGTTGAGTAATGTGTGGCAAACTGACATGGGAGCAAGACTGATGGATGAACTGTTGAGAATGAGAAAATGAAAAGGAGATTGGAAGGGAGAGAAGGAGAGGAATAGTGATGAAAGGAAGGAAGTGGACAGGAGATAAAAAAGATGGCTTTAGCATTAAGTAATCTTAGTAGTGGAACACAGTCCACACGTTAAGGAAATAATAGGGACCCAAGGAGAGCTAATACTACAGGGGTGGCAAGAATGTGTGGTTAGAGCCAGAGCTTGAACCTGGAGTGCTGGCTCCTGCCGCTGCTGCTCTGCTGTATGGACCTTTGTGGATCTTGTGGAAGAAACCTCTGTCTGAAGGGAAAGAAAACTACGGAGGATCTGGCTGCCTATTAATTTATAAATGAGTTTATGTAGTAATCCTCTGGGAGGACAAAGATTAGCTTTGGAGTTCCTGGTTTTGTTTTTCCTGACTCCTCCTGTAATATCAACATAAGTCCTGCTCGTGAAGGAGAGTCGGTAATCTCCCTCCAAAAGCAATTTCAGGATCTCTTCAAAATACTCATCTCTGGGAGACAGAGCTTCTGGCAGTAGACATGCTCTTATGGGCCAATCATAAAATACTAAATACATGTTTTCTATCACTGATTTCAAGACTTTGGAAAACTCTGTGAGCCAAGTTCTTCTCAACTATAGATGCCTTCAATTTCTTGGCCTTTTCTTTTTGTGTTAAATATTCTGCTTTTGCATAGCTGAAGGGTTTCGTTTGTCCTTCATCCCTGCCAGAAGGACAAGCATCTTGGCAGCGAAGGTGTCTGAGTCCCAGGAGGAGGAACCGGTCAGCGTGTGAACAGAATCAGATGGACTTTGTTTAAAACTGGACTAGGATATGAGTCACACTTTGATTTCTTCCAGAATATGGGTAGACAAATGCAGAGGGGTCCAGCAGCTGTAAACCTGACACAGGACTGGGAAACAACAGAAGCTGCATTTTTTAATTACGTTCTACAGTGTATACAGAAGAAAATATTCCAATATAAAGATCCATACCTGGTGCCTAAATTTTTCTGTAAATATTTCTGTAAGAAAATCAGTGAAGATTTAGTGGAAGAGCTCTGGGATTCTAACAGTTCCTTCTTTCTTAAAATCTGTACATTTGTTGGTTTGTTTCCAATGGTTATAGTTGGGCAAGACAGGAGATTCAGATGCGTCAGTTACCCAACTGCTGAGGAATGTGCTGTGGATGGATTTCATGTGAGCAGTGGGAAATATTAATAAACAGAACTCTAGGCATTCATCCTCATTGAAATTATCAATAATAAAGGCTGTATAGACACCTAGTTACATTTATTTAGTATTTATGGTTCTTATTTCTCTTTTTAAGAGGAATTTAACTTCTGGATCCCTGTCCAGTTGTTGCTGTCTCCCGTGGTAGGGTAGGAGTTGGAGAGGCTCTCTTGACTTACTCAATTTTGACAAGAATGTGTTAAGTTCCCCCCCTCTACCCTCAGCTGCATCTTCTGGCCTAATAAAGTGATTGCCTTGTCCTATGAACCTTACTGCCCTCGAGACATGTTGAGTATGAAAAACAGATGGTAAACCAGGGTATTTAAGCTGTTTCCGTTATGATGACAAGTGCTCTGTAAAGGCCTAAGAGTGTTAAAGATGGGTTGGGAATTTTAGGGATCCAAATATGAGGCTGAAAGTAATAGAAACGTAAGAGACCTTTAAAACACAAGTATTTGGTAGTTGTGTGAACCAGGGTGCCTTTTAAAGTTTTCCGGTTTTTGCGTTGAGAGAGAGCCTACTTTACTGGAGAAGCAATACCGCGAGACTCCAGCGTAGTTGCTTCATGACTTCCACATTAGAAATTGGTATAATTTTCAATAGAGCTACAGTTCCAAAGGCAGGGCTGGGAAGTGAGGAGACGTGATCCAGAGGAGAGATGCGTGCCCCCTGCTCTAGGTACGGCATCCAGAACTCTTAGTTGTGTCAATTCTGCCATCTCTCAAGATGTGCACGTGTGGAGGCCCTCACCTGAAGGTCTCAGACTCACTGGGAAGGAAGAAACGGTGCCTTTCCACGGGTAGCACCTATGTTTCTTCTATTACTCTGGTCACACACAAATAAACAGTCTGGAGGGGAAAAGCCTCTTGGAGGAGTTCCTGACCCTAGCTACTCAGGCTTTAGTCCCTCTTCCTCTCGGAGGTACTGCCCCTTTGAACATATACGTTCAGTAGCGAAGTGTGGGAGTCTACTTAAAAACAACCAGCCTTCTCCCTTCTAACTGCCATTTTTTTTTCTTTTCTTTAAGCAGATCTGCTGTAGGGCACAGCCCTAATGGTAATGCAGATCCTCTGGCGCATCTGGCAGCGTGGCAGGCAGAGAGGGGCAGGAAGGACCAGAAATGAGTACTGGGCAAAGTGGGGGGAGAGCTGCTGGCCAAAGAGCACTTGCCAGGATGGCCTGTATTTAAAGCTGGGTGACACTGATGGCAAGCTGCACGGCTAGTCTTACCATTCATTATTTGGAATTTAATTGAAAGACTTGGATTTGTTCATGCAGCTACCGAAGGAGTGGAGATTCTACTGGTGCCTTTCAGACAAGAACCCGCAGCAGGATATGTTGTCTCTAGAAAAATGGCTTTTCAGACCTTCACTTTTTTGGATGAGATTGCTCTTTTTTTTTTTCTTTTCTTGATTTCTCCTTTACAACTTTGCCTGTTCACAGAGAAACACAGAAGAGCATGGTTTGCACCCTAAGCTGCAGGAAACTCTGCCCGGACCTCTTCCATTATTAGTAGAGGCTGCTAGTTCCCTTCTCTCTGTGGCCAAAGCCTGCATGCTTCAAATGCCACAAGATCATTTTCCTGTGGCCCCCAGTGATTCGCAGAGGAGTTGGTTTTCTCTTTCTCAGCTCAAGCTTGGTTTGCCTGCGTCTCCCCGAGGAAGGGAAGCAGGATCTTGCCTGTTGTGCCCCTGTACGTGCGGTGTGTTAACGTGGTGCTGTTTGTCTGTCTTTGTGTGGTGGCGGAGGGGGAACAGGAGGAAGGGGGTGCGCTGCCCAGCCAGTCCCTCACTGCTGGCAGCACACAACTGCAGCTGTGGGTCCTATTCCTATCATCCTGTCCCCGCTCTACAGCTTTTTTCCACTGTTGGCTCATTGGGGAAGGAACAAACAGATAAAACCCAGTGGGTTCTTCCCGGTGCTTGTTTATATGTCTTCAGAATACATTCTGGTTTTCTTTGGTTGGGAGCTACTTCAGCTCCTGGGTTCCCCTCCCTCAACTGCAATACTCAGACCTTGAAAAGATGGAGTGGCCCCAGTTACTCTGTGTACATCATGGTATTCCTTTTGGTCCCGTGGCCGTCCATCTGGAGCTGCATCTTACATTCTGGAGATGTAGATACGCTGGAAACGTTAGCAAATACAGCTGAGCTTGTGCAAGAAAGGGAGGGAAGAAGTGTCTTACTGCCTTCAGAAAGGAAGTCTGGCTTTAAGCAATTTGTGTGGTAAAATTGCTTTTGACATATTGTCACTACAGAGTGACAGTTTTATCACCTAGGAGCAGCACAGCAAATTCTACCTCCAATAGATTTAGTCTTTGATTCTTCTTGCTCTTGTGCAAGTTAAAATGGGATGGTTTAGGGATTATTAAATCCTTCTTGAGACCTCCCTTTGGTTTCAGTAACGGACTTTACATTATACTCATGAGGACAAATGTCCTCTAAATGCATATTCAGGCTGGCAGTGATCTGATGTAACCGGGCAGATGTTATGATTTCTCTGTTCAGGTGAGACCTTTATTTTTTTTTTAAGATATTACATTTTTCTGTAGATATAAATGACACTTGCAGAAAGAGAGGGGAGGCATTGTTTTCATCAAACCTCTGACAGCCTAGCTATATCTCTGCTCCGAATTTAGAACTGAGGAAACCTACTGAGTGTGAGGTTCATTTTGCTTTGTCTGTTGGCTTTGCTGCTTCAGAGCTGGTGTACCACATGTTCTTTTTTTCCTAAGCTGAATTTGAACTCTTCTTCCTTTCAGAGGCTTTGTAACCTAACTACCCTGAAATGAAGCAGTTCACTTATTCCATGGGCAGCCCAGGCACAAGTGTGAAATCCCTTCGAACATTATGGCTTTAACTTTTGTTATAAGGGACATTCCATTTGGAGGAACAGGTCGCATTTACCTTCTGCATCTGAATTTTATAAATGATATATAAATATTCTTTACTGTTAAATGGTGCATGGTCTTTCTGTAGCGTCTGTGAGGGTTTTTTTTAGAGTAGTTTAAAAAGAAAACCGCTAAAACGATGTTACTACTGGGTGTCTGATTGCCAAGTTAATCTCTTATCACAAGTCCCATTGATCTTCTGCTGGAGCAGCTGAGAGTCTATTTTATGTATAGCGATCTTTCATAAAGTTTATTCCTGGTAATAAAGCGAACTGGGGTGAGTGCCAAGCTATTCTCAGAGGCAGTCCGCTCTCAGCAAGAGAAGTATTTGATTTTGTTAGATGGGGTTATTGTTTGGGTATGTACTTGTGGCAGAACTGGTGAAATTGCTCGCGAGTGAGTCAAACTAGGTTCAGAGGTGTACTCTTACTGGTATGAAGTTAATGGCATTACTGTGCCATAGACATTCAGATCTGACTTTTAATATGATGCCCAGAGTCACATGCGTTTTCTACTTATTACTGTATGGTGTTACTAAACTGGATTGTTAATCTCTTCTGTGGTGTGGCAAAAACCTAAAAAAAAGTCACTACAAAACAAAAAACCGCTCGACCTAGAACTTTACATGTATTAAATGCATTCAATTTTATTGTGCGTAGGAGGAAGTAACTCTTTCACAGAGCACAATTGTATTGGTTTATCTGAAATTACGTTGTTCAGATTTTTGAGGTCTCTTTTCTAACAGCCTGCATTTTTGTTGAGGTACTTTACATCTTCATACCAAACGTACGTGTAAATTTTAAAAATTTATTTCAAAATATTAGTCGTTACTTTTCATAAAGTAAAATTTGACTTTTAGTGAAGTTTACCGAAGCTTTATTGCAGAGTTTCTGAACTGTTACTGAGTATTCAGAAGAGTTCCGTCGATGGCATGTGTTCTTTGAAGCTAATGGGTGTGTTAATATCCACATGAAAATGGCAATCTTACTGCCCTGCACAGCAGTCTGTGTAAGTTGCTGGGGTCTTTGGGAAGCAGCGGTGGTCTGGTGTGCCGCTCCGTGCGAATGCTGGAACTGCAAGGACCGGTTACTGCGCTTCATCTGTTCTTTTGCTCTCGGGGGTTGGCACCTACCTTCTAGGAAAAGAATCTCAAGCAACCTCCTCGCAGCCTGTTGTTGCAGTAAATTTCAAATACTGGCCAATATCTGATCTTGGGTCTTCTCCTGCTCTGGTGACCTGGGTATACGGGAGTACTTACAGTTCCTCGTGAACGCAAGGAGTAAGCGCAGATGCACGTAGTGGCAGGAGGGTCACTGTGAATGTGCCCATAGTGCGCACAGCACCCTTGGGGTGGTGAGGCAGTGGGGCAGGGTTTGCACCCCAGGTACTGAAACACCAAGGTGAAGGAGTTGATGGGATGCTGCGAATTCAGTGGGAGGGAGGAGAGTGGAGGGGTGCGGTGTGCCCTGGTGTTCACTGAGGCTGCTGGAGGGAATGAAGTGTGGAGATCACTAATAGTGTCACGCTTCTCCCTTCGTGCTCAAAGCAGGTGCTGATGTCAGAACTAAGGGAAGTAGCTCTGACTGAAATTTGGGGCGTCTGATCCGGTCACTTAAGCTGCTTTCTCGGGCTCTTAGTAGATTCAGTCAGCCTAGCTGCACCCATTTTTCTTTGCCATCAGTCATAAAATTTAACCTTCCTTTTAAATTTCTCCTTGAAATCAAGAGAATAGCACACCAAAAAATCTGGAACATGATTTTATCGTTCAGTATAGCTCATTACTACCAAACAGGAAGGATAAATTATTATATACCATATAAACAAACCAGAGAAAGTGGAAGGAGAAAAAATATATTTCAACTAATACTATTTGTAATCAAATTTCCAGTCTTGCGAGACTTCTGCATCTCCTGGCATGTCATGAAATTGGGAAGCGTTCTCCGTCAGCTTTGCATTATTGCTTTAAAAACATGTCGTCTTCTCTGAAGCGTTATTCTAGAGCCAAACTTTGGGGATTTTGTTTTGGTTTAATTTGGGATTTTTTTTAACTCAGATTAATTCTTTTAATATGGAACTTTTACTGTTGGATTTCAAACTCATTGTTAACCTACGCTATTTTTTTTTTATATTGGATCAAATCTGGTTCTCCTTTAAATGAAAAAATATTGATTGTATAAATAGCTTACAAAGAAATTTGGAAATAGACTACTGAAATATTTAAGCTAATTAGAACTATTTCTAAGTCTAGTAGAGAACTAACAGAACTGCACTTTTGCTGGAGCAGTTGAAAGCGCGATGCTGTTTTTTACTGGCTGAATGTTGCTTTTTTCCATACGTGGCGTGTTACAGTGGTGACTGGGTGACAAATAGTCCACTTGAAGTAAACAGTTATTTCTTTAAAATGGGAAGGCTTGGATATAGCAACTGATCAGCAATGTGCTGGTCCGACGTACAGCTTTATTCTAGGGTAGAAGAGAAAGCCCATCTATTATCATGAAGCTGCTGTGTTCAATCTGTCCGGGACTTATTTAGCAAGTAAGAATGTTAATTTAGTGTATACTGGCTAAGATAACTAGTTGTCTGGGGGGTCAAGGTACTGACTTCAGAGGCATTTCTGAACAAAGATGTTGCAGTTGGTGGGTGGATGGCACTGGTCTCAGCTGTTGTATGAGCTTGCATAAATAGTATCATCTCCACTTTAATCTTTCGGGTGTTCAGAGGTAGTGTGCATATTTCTGTTTAACCCCTGGACACTTGCTGGCATGCGTGACCCTTTAACAATTCCTATCCCTCTGTCCATCCCTGGCACCTTGGCTCCAAAGAGTCTGGAAGGATAGCCAGTAAATTTAAATTTTTTTGTTAAGAGATCTCTTTAACAAAAAGCGTTTTCCTTTCATTGTTATACAGTTTCTATTGTGCTCGTTGCACTGTGTTTGGTGCATTCTGCTTGCATCTCCACTGTGCAATATTGGTGTGCAATGATCAGTCAAAAAAAAATATTAAGGCTGGTGACGGTTACTGAACTTTGGCATCAGGAAAAAAGCTAATTTTATTTCAGAAAACAGCAGCAAAGGCTGGAGCAGTGGGTTTCATAAAGGAAAGCTGGCTTTTAACTTGTGTTTTAGGGATTATTTACCTTACCTTAAATTTTGAGAATGAAAAAGATACTTAAACCCTCAGTCTTCATGGCTCTGTCTCTCTAAAATCACTATGCCTCTTTCTCACCGGTTTTTATATCACTTCAGAGACTTCGGTCTAATGGAATAGTTTTAAAGGTTATTTCTGAGGTTTGTGGATGTTGTGCTTTGGAGGGAAGTGTCCAAAAGCTTTCGAGCATTAGGGCTTTCTGCATATTCGTCCTTTTTTTTGGGGGGGTGGGTGAGGAGGATGTGCAGGGTGGGAGAGGGGGAAGATGTAGTAGGTGGGTGCAGGTGGTATAAATTTAATCATGATCAAATATCAACACGGTAAGTGTAGCAAATGCAAAGAAGGGCCAAAAAACTTCAGGGTTACCTGGACTATTAGATCATTAGAAATAAGTCGAAACTGAATCTTCCCTGAAACTAATACCTGTGCACAGGGAGAGAAAGCAAACAGCACGCCTGGGAAATGGCTTGGTTTCCATTTGGGTTTCATAGGCGCTAGCTTTTATATTGCTCAAATACTTGAATTTCTTTTGTAAGGATGGAGCCTTGATTGCAGAGATGGTTCACCCAAGGATCTCTACTCGTGAAAGTTTGACTTCTTCTAGTTTGTGTAAGAAGAAACTGAGGAAAGATAGAAATAGAAAAATGTCATAGAAAAAAACTAATAAAAAAATTAAGGACGATGTAAGTAGTATTATGTTACTGGACATCTTTTAGTTATATTATTTCCCCTTATTATCTTTTAGCAAACTTTGGCCTGTTCCATTTTAACGGCGTTGTTGAGCGAGTTCTCCAGTTCAAGTAAAACCAGCAACATTGGACTAAGCATGGAGTTCCATGGGAACTGCAAACGTATATTTCAGGTAAAATGTGTTTTTTGTCAATATATATCCATACCAGTATGGACTACCTGTCTCTCTAAAGTGTAATCACTGAGAATTAGAAGTATTGTCTAGTGCCAAGTACAGCGTTTGGTAGGACAAATATTATATAATAAATGCAGATACTGGCTATTTCAGGAAAGCTGATAATGTATTTTTAAAAAACTCGTATCAAAAAGGTGCGGTCCTTTTCTGCCCGTTTTATAAACATAGAGCCACAGATCTTTATGCGGTTGGACTCTTTAATTCCTTGGCTACCAATTGCAAACAAAACGAATACTCTGTGGAACAATGATAGTCTTAAATATAGCTTTGGTTTAAAGCCAAGGAGAGCTATGTATTTAAAAATGTTATTGCAGATGGTGTAGTCGGGTTGTCTCAGATGTATTGTTTGGCCAGCCAGAAATGTTTTTGTGAAAGCATTGCTTTAAACCTACTTTTGTGGAACAATTTACCAACTTTTTTTCATGGCAAAGACCAACTCTCTCTGCCACCAGTTGTTAAAATATATTGTTACGTTTTTCTTCTATTGACCAGCATTGATGAGAAGATCTTTTTTCTTTCCCCCCTTATTCTTTACAAACATAATCTATTAATTTTGGAAAAGGGAGGAGGGTCTGACTGACAACTTCAGAATATTTTCTATATTTTAATGAAAAACAGGATGAAAATAGAAATTTCTTTTTTCTTGAGAATAGTGTTTCTTTTTAATCAACATTTTTAATTAATGACTGAGAGACCCTATTAATGTATTGTATTCATCCTGACTATAGGAGGATGATCTGCGGCAGATCTTCATGCTCACAGTAGAGGTACTTCAGGAATTCAGCAGACGTGAAAACCTCAATGCTCAGATGTCTTCAGTGTTTCAGCGTTATCTTGCACTAGCCAATCAGGTCTTAAGCTGGAACTTCCTTCCTCCAAATTATATCCTTTTAATGTTGGGCCCTTTATTTCAGCCGGCTTGGGTGACTTCTGCCGGGTGATAACTAAAGTCTTTGTGAGAAGCAAAAAATGTAGAACTTACAAGCCTTATATTTAGTCCTTGATTTATGTTTTCCTCCATTAGTGCTCTTGGTTGTCCCCCTGCTTGCTAACAGGTGCTTAAATACAGAAGCTGCTGTTGCTCTTCATTAAAGTTTTTGAAGTATTTTATATAGAAGGCAAACCTTGTTCAGCAGAGCAGTCCCCAGTTATGGGTTAATGGTCTGTCTGGTTGGTGCAGAGGAGAGGAAGAGAGTAAGTGCAGAACCAAATAGTGAAGAGTCTGAGCTCTGTGGAATTTTTGTGCGGAGATTTGATCTGTTCTACTATTCCTTAGAGAAGAGGTAGGGCCAGGTAAATGCCCCATTATCTAGGAATGTACAGGCTCAACTGACTCCCCATGGTCACGTACTAGAACATGTAGTAGGTTCTCCTTGGTCTGAAGAGCAAGTGTTTGCTCGCTGAGAGGATAAAGGGCCTCTCCTCTTTGCACAGCAGCTGTCCCTTCCATTTGGACATCTTAGTGACGTGTGCTGATTATGAAAGTCAGAGAAAGGTGGACATTGCAGAGGAGGAAATGGGAATCAGCAAGAGTCTTAGTGAGGGAGAGAAGAAAAAAAAATAGAAAAATGCTCAGGCCAAGAAATGGGCTTTGAAGTTCATTTTGGGAATAATCAATCCCATTCTCTGTTCAACAGAGGGGTAAGACAGCACTTGCTCTAAAACGTTGCAGTGCCTTCTTTAAGATGCTCAGCAAACTTTCTAAGAGCCAAATTTTTAAGCTGCTTTATATTCTTTTTTCTTAAAACCTTTTGAAATTGCTACCAAGTTACACATTCTGCAAGAATCTTGATATTGCCTCCAAATCCACTGGAAAGGATTTTGTTTGCTTTCCTGGTTCAACAGTCAGAAGACGATATCTTGTGTTTCTGCTGTCTTTGATTCCATACGTTATGCAAAAGGCAGCAAAAGTGAAATTTATTTGAAGCTAGATATTCCTTGGTTCCCATCTGTAAAGCAGAGTACATTATACTGTCTTTATGGAAGGTGCCATGGACAAAAGTAAATAGCCCACTCCTGTTACTCACTGCAGTGATTTGGCAGGGGTTCGGAGGGGAATTTAGTGCATGTGCCTACAAGACCAAGACTGGAGCCAGGGTCTCCCTTCTCTATGCAGCAACATGTTTTCACAGAATTCGGAATGGCTTTAATCATCATTGAGAAGTGTGGGTCTTGGTTGGCAAAGATTCAGTGACAGTTGGGCTTTACAGCATCGTGTTGATTGTGTTGTGGCAGACAACTGGTTAAAAGTAACTGTTGATTGTTAGCTTTTGGGCAGTGAAACTGAACTTGGCTGCAGTTTCTAAATAAGACCATCAGAATTGCTATGTTGATTGATCAGCTGGTTACCTTTTGGTGTCCTCTTTCCAAATCTTGGCAGTACAGATGCCAAAACAATGGATATAAATGTCATACTGGAAACATTCGGTAAAATGATCCATTGTATCCACAGATATATCTTTTTTCCCTCAGTTGGTATTTCCCCTGGCAAGGGAGTATTGATTCTCAGTATTCCCTGCAGAGTAACAGTGATCTGCAGTATTTGTATATAATTTCTAGCAAGGTTCTTGTATCTCCAGATAAGGGAAGTAGCATAAATGTGCATTAGCTCTACCGTGACCATCGCTGAGAGGCACATTATTTAAATCACCGAGTTGTGAGAATTGCATCCAAACATATTACTTCTGGAGAGTTTCTCTGCAGATAAATTCCAGGATAAATTGGCATGTGTTGCATTGTTAAATGTAGTCTTGGACAGTGCTGCCACCAGTTGTAATGGAAGAGTGGCAGTAAGTCTGTATTGTCTATTGCTAGCATGAAAGATGTGTTCCGGAATAGCCACCTTGTTGGAGCAATGAAAGAAGAGAGGCTGGGACCTACCTACTTTCAAGTCGAATTCAGTATTTTTCAGGTGTCTTGGGATGTAGTGCCAGCAGGGCATGATGACCTAGGAGGCCTCCTTTCAGCCGTGCAGTTTCTTCCATTTCATTTTCTAACACACAGGCAATCATCTATTGTTGTTTTTATCTGCTGCCTCAAGGTATGAGTTCCCCTGGTGTTTGCAGGTGCTTCAGAGGCAGTTCTGGGTTTGACAGTACTGTTGGGAATGGCAATAAGATGAGATTCCTGTTTTGCACTAAGAACATCTATGGTACTCTGTTATGGCACGCTGGCTTCTGTAGGGTTTCCTTTGTCAGTGCTGTTACTTGGATGGAACTAGTTTTAACTGCATCTTAAATGAATGTTTTGACTAATTAAGGAATTGCAGGTGATCAGTACTAAGAGGTATGACCCTCTCCTTCACAAGAGTGCCTTCAAGGATCTCACTCCTAGTAGATTGTGTCCAAAGTGTCCGATTAAGGAACTGAATGTTGCTGGGCTTTAATGCACCTTAACATGGATGTCTGTGTCCTGTGGAGTCAAGGTATAATTATAATTTGTACTGTTTTACCTGCAGAGATGTTTCTCACTTCTTGTCTTTGGGATTTATCTGTTCTTGGCAGCCACATTCTAATGGACTTTGGAATAATGTCCTCAAATGCAAAAGTTCTTAAACAGAAGATTTTTGTCTCGCTGTCTCCCATCTACAAAAAGGTGTCTAATAACTGTCATTAGGAGCTGTCATAGAACTCCTTATTCCTTATTCATTAACACAGGGACTATAGGATGTGAATAAATTGGAGCTGGAGCTTCAGTTCTGGGTTTGGATTTGGTGCCTCTCCTTGCTTGGAGGCAAGCCGGCAGATTTTCAAGTGAGAATAGAATAAGAGATTGGATTTAAAATACAGGTTACGTAAACCTAGTGGGAGAGACTCCACTAACGTGGGTAGGTGCTGGTCTGTTGAATTGATGGTGCGAAAGCCATTGTCTAAACTGACTGAAAGTTATGTCTGATCTGAACGCGTATTTTACCACGCAGTTAAAGGAACAGAGCTCTTCATATAGCTGCTTTGAAACTGTCTTTTAAGCCTAAAGCCGGAACGAGATGCGTTTCTGGGAGATCCTGTGAACCATGTAGTTCTTCAGATTTTCAAGATGTGGATTGGGTCCAACCCAGGTTGGTAGCATCTGTTACGCTTAATGGAAGTGCATGAAAAACACACAGAAAGCTCCAGAACACTTG
>NW_010410306.1:18464-43806 GCF_000710305.1 Buceros rhinoceros silvestris | reverse complement strand
CATCCTGCCTCAGCACCTCCCGTGAGCGCAGTACTGAGCAGGGAACCACCCGACTGAAAACCTCTTCTAGAAGGGTGAGGTCCCCCGTCTGACTTGTTGCACAGCTGAAGAAATGACTGAACCTGTTCTGAGGAGCGACAAGACATCTCCTTCAGCGGCAGGGCTGCTCTCCTCAGGCCTTGGGTTTGTTGGCTGCCTGGGGTCACCCCCAGTTTACTCCAGCAGTCCGTCCGTGTCTGGAAGGTGAAGCGTTGGGGTGCCATGCTGACTGTTGTTTGGGATATAAAGAAAACCTGAATGTAACTAAAATAGCTGTATTTAAGGAAGTGCAAGAGAGAGCTACATTTTACTTTTACCAGACTTACACTGACTTGCATATTTTACTTTTATCAGACTCTTGGGTGAAAACTGACCGGGCTTTGAAATCCCTGATGTTTAGAAATTACTTCTAGAGCGCTATGGCTTTTCTTGGCAATTCTTTCTGGCAACTTTTTAAGGCAAAGTGGGCGAACCCAAGAAGACTGGCACGTGCCCTGAATTTAGTCATAATTGTACTCTGCATATTTGTATTGTTACTGAGCTTTTTGACAGCAAGTGTTTCATCATTCATGTTTTCTGAATGAACCCTGAAATCGGTCTGCAATGTAAGAGCATCTTAAAAATATTGGTATCAGAAAAGGAAAAGAAACTAGTAATGACCCTTTTTTTGACAGGGAACTGATGGAATACGTAGGTTTTTTCCTCTTCTGCTCTCTTGGCCCAATGGTTTTAAGTTCCCAGTTTTGCAGTGGTTTGTCATCTGCTTCCTAGACAGCAGCCAGTAGGCACTGGAAAGGTGTGACTCTTGAGCTGCACCTCCATGGCAGTCACTTCTGCATAGGTGCCTTAAGTGTAAGTTAGGTTTAAAGAGATTAGCTTGCATACTATGGGCTGTATAACCATAGCAGCAAAATGTAGCAGGAGCTGCAGAATCCGCTTGGGTGTCGACGTGAGTCTTGGTACTAGCGCGGCTACACCACTAGCGCCTCCAGAACTGCAGAGTTTTAAAATTAGCTTGGATCTTCCAAAGCCCGTTGCTGCGATCTGAGTCCAGGGTCTCCAATACAAAGCAGTCATTTCACACTCAAAACAGGTAAGAATACTTGTGTTTAATAATTAGATACTTAAGCATACATTCCTCCTCCTGAATGCTGGATATGTTTGCCGAGAGCGTCAGTCATATACAGATTTGTGAAGCATTTCTCCGTAGGGGGCAGCAAGCCTCTGTAGCAGTTTTAGAGAGTTGCTCCTGCGATCATCCCATGTGCCTGGCTGACTAGCTAGCAAGCCAGGGGAGGTCTTAAAAATCCAAATAAAATGAGTGTGTTAGAATATAACACTGCGTGGCGGATATCCATGCAGTTACCTTTCTAATGCAGTTTTTTATTTGTAAAATAGAAGTCTAAGACTGGCACAAAGCTCTCCAGAAATGTCCAAACAACAAAGGTAGAGTGATTAAAATAACTTTGAAGAAAGATGTTCAGGTCTTAACACTCCAGGGGTTTTCCCTCCATTTCTGAGTTGTTCTTCACTCCTGTGGACAAATTTGTGAATGGGGTCTGGCAGCAGAAATCTCGGGTGTGATTTTTGAGTTCCTAATTTACTGCTTTATGGAAGGGCAAGCCTTGCCCCTCTTAGGAAAAAGACCATGGGGTCCATTCATGGAGTTTGTGGCAAGTCCTGAAGTGAAACATTCCTTGTGGCTGCCTTAGGATATGAATATATTTTGATACTCATCTTCATCCATCAGTCCCTTCCTGGGACAGAGGCAATGAGTGGGAGGAAAACTACACATTTATTTTATTTTATTCTTTTAGTATGTTGCTCCGATAAGCATATAAAACTTTTTATTTCCCAAATTACAATTTTAAAATCACAAACATAGCTTTAAAAAGATTCCCCTTATTTCTCTTATTTCTCATGAAACAAACCCAAGCGTAGCGCTGATATCCACATACATAAATTTAGGCAAAGATAAAAGGAAATCTGTCTTAAATGTTACGGTCTTGTCCTCTTCCTCCTAGGCACTGATTAGTGAGCATGAGCCTTATCGTGCACAAAGGGATCTAGTTATACTCTTGTGCTTTTCAGTAGAGCTTGGACATGGCATTGAATAATCTGTTCTGATTCACGCAGAAGTTTCTAGTCTCTGTGGGAAGCGGCGTCCTAAGCCTTGTGAACTGGGTGAAATATTTCCGTGCTTCTGGTAGCTCTTTCATAGCTTGAATTTCCCTGTCATTCAAAGGGAACTGTAATGAGAGTTACTCATTCTTCAGTAGAATTGGGAGTGTTTTACAAACGTTTGTATTTATTTCCAGAAGTCTTTACAATTGTTTTCATTTAAAGCAAACAAACAAAACCCCCAAACCCTCAGGACATCATTATAGGCATTAAAGATACATGCTTATCAAAGTCTATGTTATAGCTTGAGTGCTTACAAAAAAGTATTGTGTTAGTTCTGTACTGCTTGTTTCCTCACAAGTATTGAGAAATAAGGGGGTTTTATGATGAATACTGTATTTATCCAGTGTACACCCATATACCAGGTAATTTAGTGCCCTTTTTTTACAGTTTGGCGTAACTGGGCTGCTGCTAATAAGGCTGAACGGCAGCACAGAATATGTCGGGGTGTTTCACAATAGCAAGAATCTCCAAAGCCAACTTATATGGATGTTTGCGTACACCTAGTACGTGATGGAAGATGGGTGTAAGATCTCCGTGATAGGTGCAGGCATAATTTGTATGGGTTAGTGAAAAGATTTTACCCACAAATCTGGTGTTGTCAGATGTGTCATCAGTCCATTAGCGCGAGAAACAGTACTAAAAATAACAGGATAGGGCTGCTGAATATTGAGGCTTGTTAAAATAGTGACAGCAAACTAGCTCTTCTTTCATTCCACGTGAAAAGTGTTACGTAGCTGGTCCCTTCTGTAGACTCAACCTAGTGATGACCAAACTGATTTTCAGAGTTTGATAATGTGTCTATTGACCATCTTCTGTATTTCCAGGGCCACCCTTTATTGGAGAGTTACAGCAAAGGACACTCTTGACAATAAACAATTTTAAAATACTGTTTTTTTTCTAAAACATTCCAAATTAAAATGAAAAAAAAAATCATAGCCTAATTTGCCAGATGAAGTTAGTTTTAATTTGTAGTATTACTCCTGATAAAGGAAGCTTGTATGTGTAATTTCCTGCCCATATTTTATTTTGTTTTCATCTGGGAGAACTGAAGCATTTTTGATAACTTAAATGACATCTGTATTTCGCATGGGAGTAAAATAATTCTGTGATTTTTTTTTTTTTTTTTATTTTCCCCACCTGAAATAACGCTCATCCAGTATGGTTCAACACACACTGATAATTCTGAGAACAGTGAAACTTGTTTTGTTTTGCACTAACGTGAAAATCCCTGATTGTTCTTATGCATTATAATGTGCTGACAAGAGTTCTGCACGTGTAGCAGCAGGGAAGGTACTGTGCTGCGGAAGAAAGCGGTTCCTTTGGAATCTCGTTCTGCGCAGTGAGTTTGTGTTTTGGGCAGAACTCGGAGGATGCATCCTGCCTCGTGCCAGAGTTCTTCATGCTAAGCTCCATGTTTGCTCTATGCATTGTTCTCCTAAACAAAACGCACTGGAAGGTAAGGGGTCTGCACGATAGGATACTGTTGTGACACTTATATTCTAGACATATGAATGCTTTTGGAGACACGTTTTCTGTAATACCTGATGTCTTAAGGCCGTTCATTAGCAATAAGTACGTTACACGCAGCTGAGCAGGCTGTTACTTACTCTGATGGTCGGGTTATGAAGGGATCAGAGCGCATAAAGAAAGATTTAAGAGGCAAATGACCACGCAAGTTGCTGAGTTGCTTATCTTGTCATGCTAGCAGGATTGGAAAATTCCAACATCTGGATTTGCAGAGTTCCTTTCATTCGTTCCTTTTTTTAATTTTTTTTTTTTTTTTTTTTTATTTTCCCCACCTGAAATAACGCTCATCCAGTATGGTTCAACACACACTGATAATTCTGAGAACAGTGAAACTTGTTTTGTTTTGCACTAACGTGAAAATCCCTGATTGTTCTTATGCATTATAATGTGCTGACAAGAGTTCTGCACGTGTAGCAGCAGGGAAGGTACTGTGCTGCGGAAGAAAGCGGTTCCTTTGGAATCTCGTTCTGCGCAGTGAGTTTGTGTTTTGGGCAGAACTCGGAGGATGCATCCTGCCTCGTGCCAGAGTTCTTCATGCTAAGCTCCATGTTTGCTCTATGCATTGTTCTCCTAAACAAAACGCACTGGAAGGTAAGGGGTCTGCACGATAGGATACTGTTGTGACACTTATATTCTAGACATATGAATGCTTTTGGAGACACGTTTTCTGTAATACCTGATGTCTTAAGGCCGTTCATTAGCAATAAGTACGTTACACGCAGCTGAGCAGGCTGTTACTTACTCTGATGGTCGGGTTATGAAGGGATCAGAGCGCATAAAGAAAGATTTAAGAGGCAAATGACCACGCAAGTTGCTGAGTTAAAGCAGTTTTACCACTGCTTTGACTGTAAGACTGACAAAGAAGGTAACCTGCTTATTTAAATGTCTTTTTTTCTGTACTAGAGTATTTGCAGAATTTTGTAAATAAAGTTACGCGAACACGTGGTAAGAACTGAAATGAGTGCAGCAAAATCACGGGCTCACAGCGTGTGCGTTTCTCATGCGCGTCTTGCAAATGTGTTTAATATGACGGTGCCTTGTGGTGCCTTACGCTTTTGTTCTTTGCAGTGTGATTAAAAATGTAGATTAATGCAGGGCTAACATATCTGCATTCTGCGTCGCATATTTGGCTACTTAGAAGAATAGGGTACAGATTTCAGTGAGCTATCTTTAGCCATCATAAGGCCTTTTTAAAAGCTGCCAGGAAAATTTTTTAGAAAATGATTTCCTATTCTGCATAAATTTTAACACCTGTTAATTGCGGTTGCTTTTTTCCCTTCTCGCTGTGTCACATTAGACACCCTGGTTATCAAAGTGATCGTATCACTATGGTATGTCTCATAATTATGATCAAACTGTTATCTAACATTCCTGGAGCATTCTTTTTTTCAATACTTAATACCTTTTATTCCTTGGCCTCATGCATGAATTATGCTGTGTATGTGAAGAGGCTTAAAGTTTGTTTCCATTACATTCTTTCTGAATGGATCCTGTTGTATCTAGGATTTTTTTAAAGCCAAGTAGGAATGTTATTGTTGACCTTGACACCAGATAACTGGGCAGACATTATATAGCTATGTTTGAATCCTCACAAAATGTGATGCTAAAGCCAACCGAATCCTGGCGCGAGACCCTCCTGGACAGCAGAGTTATGGAGCTGTTCTTCACAGTAAGTCTCTTTCTTCAACTTTCATAGTCCAGACCACAGGGAAAGCAGCTCCTTCCTGTTCTAAAAGTGTGTTGTTGGACCCTTCCTTTTGCATCAGGTAGGACTGATTCTGTTAACTTCAGCTTGTTTATCAAAGCAAACAGAAGTATTGTGTTTTTCCTAGCTTAACAAATATGTATTTTGTCTGTAATTTGCTTTAAGTTGATGAGCATTAACAAAAGGAAAAGGTGTATAGTTATCTAAGCTTTCATACATTCAGTACTTCTGGACGTGTACTCATCAAACGAAACCAAGCACAATGAGCCGTAGTAAAGTCTATCTTTCAGATAAGGTGTAACAGCTCTCAAAAAAGATAAATGAACAGTATGTGTTTGCTGATCTTAAAGCATTTGCTCAATGGAACAGCTGAAAATCAGTATCGTAGTTGCAGTTTTCTAGACAGTTTCAGCATACAGAATTCTGCATCTCTTTGCTCAGCACAAAGTAAACCCAAACAAGTTAAAATAATGAAGTTAGGATGGATGGGGAAGAGGTAGGGTTGTGAGAGGATAATGTAATACTCAATTTCTATACCTATAACTGGGCAGCACTAGTATTGTTTTCTTTCCACGACTGTTAATAAAAGTTTGTAGTTGTTGCTCAGTTAGGAGTTACTGCAGCAGCAACATATATTGGCTTATAAAATCAGTTACTCTGCTATTTTATCTTATATCTCCTGGGACCTGGGAATTCAGCAGTTTCAGGCTATTTTCATTTTTACAAAGCAGAGGAATAATGTGCTCAAAACTTGGACAAAGTTGTTATTAGACATAAGTAAATCTATTTCTGTGGTGCTGCTTGTCAGAGTTGTCTGGTATGTGTTTGGATACACGTCCTTACTTTATAGGATCTTTTGATAGATTAGATTGCTTTCTATTTTTTATTTTTAACTGCAAGTTTATCTGTTCCAGCAGTTTTGAAAAGGTGAAAAAATCACAGGCAGAACTCTTAGCAGCTACACACAATCTGGACAGCTGTCTAGACTATCCAGACAGTTGCTACTGTCAGCTGTGAACCTCCACATGCAAATAACTTTTTGGCTTACATATTAACCCTTCCTCGTTTAATAATATGAAGTTGTCACAATTAGATATCTGTTTCTTTGGTTGGTTTACAATTACTTGCTCATATAAGAAGAATGTTTTGAATCACATGCAGATTTGTTTTAATGCATTTGCGTTTTCCTTAATAGTAACCAGAACTCGACGGTATTTGATTATTTTTGAATGAATGCAAGCTAGACAGGGCAGTGTGCTGCCAGTTTTGGGTTTAGATTCCCGATTTGTAATGGTTGAGGCTTGTAGTGTAGTTTGCTATTGGGAGTAATGTCAGTGAATGGTAGTAATTTACATTCATTTATCTGATCTGAAAAAATTTAATAACCTTGCAAAAGTTGGCAGGACTGCCACGGTAGAGAGAGAGAGCCTTCAGTTCTGATCTCAGCCTAGTGTGGGACATATAACAAGGGTATTTCTGTTGCAGGGTTTGTTTCTCCTGCTAGTTTGATCTTTCAGAGATTAACTGAGCAGCTAATCTAACCAGTTATGAGTCGGGTGAAGTTGCGACTATAATGCTACAGAGAAATGGTTAGAGTTGTAACTGGACTTTTCTATATAAGGCTGAAATAATTTAACTAAATTTGTTTCTGGGTGAAAAATACCCTGTATGTATTTATTCAGTAAATCTTATCTGAGAAAAGTATGAGGCACAAGCCTAAGAAAATGCTTTAAAGAAGTATGTGAGAATATGATTACTAATATCTGAATCGAGGTCCCACCAGCAGAAGTAATGACATAACAGTTTGCAGAAATGCAGGAAGATTCCTGTTGACCTCGTATAATGCAAGGGTGTTGACAAGGAAGTGATGCATTCATTTTTGTGTATGTCTTCAGTGTTTACCTCTGCTAAAGAAGCATCTGCATAATCTTGATTGAACTTGTTGACTAACTTTAGCAAGACTCTGTAGCCTAGGCATAGTTAGCATAATAGAGATGACTGTCATTATTGCTGTTTTTAGAAGGAGCAGCATGTCTGACTGGCTGGCATCTGTTTCTCTCTTTAAGAAATAACGTGCAGTAGACAGTTCAATTTTCACCATGTAGGTGAGAACTAAATGTTGGTTTCGGTGACTTGGTTCAAACTTTGTGTTCTCGCGAGCTGAGTCGTGATCTTGACATTTGCTATGGTTTAGAGAGTCGCAGAAACCCTTTGCATTTCGGACTGAATTGAAGTTATAGCAATTTTTTTGTGTGTGCGTGCGCTCTTTTGGATTGGGAGCCATGTGACTGTTGTAAGAACACCCTGTTTTCTGAGTATTATTAACTATCTCACTTCCTGAAAGGTACATCGAAAAATCAGAGAAGATACAGATATGGCCCAAGATTCATTACAGTGCCTGGCACAGCTGGCGTCTCTGCACGGGCCAGTCTTTCCTGATGAAGGTTCACAAGTTGATTACCTGGCACACTTCATTGAGGGATTACTGAATACTATCAACGGGTATGTATATGCCTGCTTTCTAAATTTAGATGGCATCTTTTAGACTTGAGTGGATCCGTGTGGAGAACTGATACGGCTTGCTTATTTCTGGCCGTAATTTGTGCTTACTGTCGAATTGCTGAAATTAAGAAAAGGCGTTTTAAAGTAGGTGGTGCTTAAGTAATATGGAATAGATTTATTGATTGAAAATGTATCCCAAAAAATCAGTTCCCTTTCGGTGTTTTTCTTAATGGTGAAAAGCTAACTGCTATTTCTATCTGTAGAATTGAAATAGAAGACTCTGAAGCAGTGGGAATTTCCAGTATTATCAGCAACCTGATAACCGTATTTCCTCGTAATATTTTAACTGCCATTCCAAATGAACTTTTCTCGTCATTTGTTAACTGCCTCGCACACCTCACCTGTTCTTTTGGGAGAAGCGCTGCCTTGGAAGAAGTGGTAAGTGTCTGCTCTCAGATTGTAGGTAGTCTTTGTGTCTCTCTATTTTTGATAAGCGTAAGTGACGTGAGAATTGGCTGTTGTGAATTCAGTGGGTTTGTTCTAGATATTTCTGAAGTCACACCTGAGAGGATTTTATTTCTAACAATATAATAAACATAATTACACACTGTGTTCATCTTTCAGACTTTGTATTTAAGGCCCCATGTCTCATATTGTCGTTTAAAAAAGAGTGGATTCATTTAAAAATAGTAGTCTTTAAATATTGCTGGACTTCTCTGAAAACTATTGAGGATAATGAATAAGCTGTAGACCTGAAAGCCGAACTATATGAACAGATGAACACACTGAAACGTAACTGCTGTCAGGAGTTCTGAGTCAGGGTCTTCTGTTTTGAGTGAATGGAGCTGTTCAGATTTGTTGTTAAGCCCGTACTCTCAAGCTGTTCAAATCATCCCTCATTGCTGACACAGTTCAAATCATAATTCTGTATACAAATCTAGGAATTCAGAGGATTTTTGTTTGTTTACTTCTTTCAAACTTTGGTTGTAACATTAAAGAGCAGTTGGTATAGTCTGAGTCTTCTGCTTATAAAAATTGCATTAAAAATAAAAACTTCTAAGGAGTCCTAGTTGAAAGAAAAAAAACTGTAAGCATTAAGGCGAATAATCTTGCACTTGAGCTATCTATGCGCAGTAGCTGTTGATTTAAAATGAGACTGTCAAGCGATGAGCTAATCCTTACCCATCCTCATTAAAAACTGGATTTTTACCAGTTCTGCTACATTGATTGGGCTTAATTACCTGAGCTTTTGAGATTTTCTAGTAGAACATTGAACATTGTTCTGGTGCTCACCGACACGTTTCGCAATGCACCTGAAGCCAGTGTGGAGAAGATTCAGCAAAATCATAGGCACCTCTAGTTTGAATTAAAAGGACTAAAGGGGTGTTGTTTCCTCAGTTAGCCTTGTTACTTGAAAGCTGGAATATACACTATATTTACTGAAAACAGTGCTCAACACAGAGCCATCAAAACACTTCATCTCTCAGCAAAAGCGTATCGTAGCTTGTACCACTGTCTGGTACAAAATTTGTTTGGGAAATGACCAGCCAGTTATGCCTAGTAAACTGCATCTGCCCACACTTAAACAATCCTGTAGTTTTTGCTGAAGAAAGTATTCAACTGGAATGTTCTCCGATTCAGCAACATCAGAAAGAGAAAATACAGGATCTTGTTGTTTTAAGAGAATTTTCTCGCTGTCCTTGAATCTTGAAATCTTTCTGTGGAAGGAGAAGCATTACACTTTCACCCCATCCATCCTGTCATAGCTTTTACAGATACCTCAACTTCATGCTGTTTCTCTGGTTTCTCTGGTGATACAGAATTCTGTGGTGATGGGCCTTCAAAAAAAGATAATTTTTATACCGTAACAGCGTCAGCAATATGACATGCTCCCGAGACTTTTAAGTTATTGCTGACTTAATAGTCATGGCGTAACGATACTGTGTGCTGTGCCTGAAGAGATACTGCTTTACATCCCTGAAAACGGCCTTTTGGTTTAAAAACGTCCCAGCCGTGGGTAACGTGTTCTTCTCACTTAGACTGCTTGTAGTGAGACCCTCTGTGAGCTCATGTGCTATGTGAACACAAGAGCTCCTGATAAATGAAAAACTGTGTGCACTGGGCTCAGAGAGTCCTCAAATAGTATTCCCGGCACTTTTCAGAAATCTGAAACGCAGCAGAATGCAGGCAGCTGTACTTCTTAAGCTTTGCTGGTCTGAAAAGCTGGTTTCCCCCATATTTCTGCTACTTCGCATGCCAGCGGAACATCTCGTGAACATTGCCGAAACCCCGTCAGGCACAAGGAATCTACTTAGCTGAAGACCTGCTGTGGAAACTGTCAAAACCGGGAGGTCTCGAACCATAATATGCAAACCACTTCAAAGCAGCTAGTACTGATTTTCAACCAAGGTGGAAAACCCCACAGTCCAAACATCACGTTCAAATGCTGTTACATGTTAATCTGCCTGTCGGGGCTGGGGAGGCTGGCTGAGGGGAGCTGAAGCGTTTGCCTGAGCAGCTACACTGGTGGAGGGCGGTTAGCTTCAGCAATGCTGGCTGCTTGTTTCAGGAGCAAGTTGGACCGGTTACCTCTTCCTTTAATCGCACTGGGTCTGAGAGAAGGCACTTACCCACAGCTATGCTTTGCCTCGCTCAACACCTAGCGCTTATGCAGAAGTAGAAATCAAATAGTCCATCTAAATTAGTGAAGAGTACGAACAGGATGTTGGATGAAAAATCATACAGAAATAGAATTGTTATCAAAGGCTTCTTTTTCTCAGAATGAGTCTTAATGCACTGTGCCTGTTTCGTGGTATTTTTTTCAAAGAGGTACCATTCTGAATTTGGTCCTCTCTGCTGTGCCTCCAGCTCTTTCCAGCTTGTTGCTGTTTGACAGATTTTACAAGTGTTCTTTCTTAAAAGGGTCAGCACGCTACGAAGGAAGAAGTACCAGTTTTATTTTCATTTCCCATACTAGAGAAAGCAGTCATCTTCGTTTTGACTTGTATCTTACCTCTCCCGAGGATCTGAGTTCTGGACTCTGCCATTGCTTTTGTTGGATCCAAGATTCAGCTCCAGTCTGCAGCATGTCGTTAGCTTACCTGTGTGCCATCTTTGGTAGCCCCGCTGTAGCTAATCTGAAGTAAGGATTGGGAATTTTTAGTAAGGTTCCTTTGTGACCAGATTTGTTCAATGAGGATAAACTCTTTCTATTATTTGGTCATGTACTTCATGAAGACGCTTACTCATCCTAGCTTCCTTACAAGAATACCATTAACTCCTCGTCAGCCTCAGCTTTTGTTTTCACACTTGCATCAGTGTGTCCCATACTGTAACTTCTGTAACTTTGACCAGTTTGCAGTTAAAATGATGCTGTGAGGCTGTCTTGAAATGCTTCCAGTATGATACCAGTTTTCCCTCTTAGTCATCCAGCCAGTGTTTTCTTTTCCTTGCCTGTTCATCCAGCCATGTTTGTAACTTCACTGAAAGTCAGGAATTCTTCTGTCTGGAGCGTGATTAAGGCCTTAATGTCTCTCTAGTTCATCGAGGAATCCTTTTACTAAGCTCTGCTATCTCAGAGAACTCTTGCGAGCAATCCTGTTGGTTAAAACTTAAGAATACTTCTCGGAGAAAAAAGAAGTCCTGCTTTAGCAGCGTGTTTATCCTTACAGCCACTGTTTATTTGAGCTTGGATGTATTCACTGAAGTTCAATTTTTGCATCAAATCAAGAAGTTGATAGGTACATTAAAAATACTTTAAAAAATAAATGGCTTCTTTGCTGGTCGGCTTCTTTAGTTTGCCTGGAACCGAGGGCTTTGTTTTTCAGAAATACTAATTTCCTTTTGCAACTTATGTACTGTGTAGAAACACATACGAATAACTGAAAATAGCGTCAGTTAAAATGCACTAAGCAATTGGAGGTGCAGCTTATTCTGTGGAATCGCACTTCTTTTTTGTTGTTCCTTCATAGCATAAGAAGTTGGGTATCATCAAAACTGGCTTCCTGCAGTAAGGTTTCTTGAATTCATGCAATCTTACAATGATTTCCTCTGGAACAGAGAATCGTCATCTTTCCTCTCTCTGTTTCAGAAATAGTGAAATACATATAACTCTACATGCACATGGTCTGTGTTTGTCTAATAACAAAGAAATGGGTCGATTCTTTGTTGTTACTAGTAAGATCTGCGATGCTTGGCATCTTTGGGATAAAAGCTCAATATCTCCTGTATGTAGGCAATTATGCATTAAAGGCTTAATTTAAGACTGTTTTGGTTTTGAACATAAGGTGAAGAGCAAATAGCTAAATACTTTGGCATTTTTTTAAAGCCTGGCAAGCGTGAAAGCTGCACTGACCGTTTCAATGCATTGCATCAGCTCATTCTGATATTTTCTTGCCTGTCTTTAGATGGGGTTTGTGACTGATTTGTTTTGTTTCAACTTTAGAAGAACATCTGTTAAATAATAATGTATATAAGTGTGTACTGGTTTAGTTGAGGAATAAGATTTCCGGTTTGTTTCTTTGATCTCTTACAGCTTGACAAAGATGACATGGTATATATGGAAGCATATGACAAGTTGCTGGAATCTTGGCTTACTTTGGTACAAGATGACAAACATTTCCATAAAGGTTTCTTTACCCAACATGCTGTTCAGGTCTTTAATTCCTACATTCAGTGCCATCTAGCTGCTCCTGATGGTACAAGGAATTTGGTAAGCCCTCATTCCGGTAGTTCTTCATGATGATATTAGTAGCTAGCCCGTGTCTTTTGGTGCATACACTGTTATGTGGCTCAAGGGAGCTGGTGTAGAATTACTGTCTGTGACTTTGGAAATAAAAAATTGCAGAATTGTTACTCAGTGGTCATTTTCCAGTCGGTTTCTCCATTCTGAAGAGGAATTGAAGGAATACAAAGTTGGAAATCACTTTAAACAGTAAAGCTGTTACTCAAATCAACATGCACTTCACTGTTCTTCTCAGAGGCGCAATGACTCAAATTTTGACCATCCTTCTCTAGACCAGGGTCCTAGTTAAAGTCCCCAAGGAAACTGGAAGCCTTTTATATGGTTATTACCACCCGTACCTTATCTTCAGATCATACTTTTAAAGTATAATTGACGTGCATGAGTATCTGAAAAAATGTAGAATGACTGTGCTCAGGCTAGAAACTTGCAATGTTATGGGGTTCTTTGGGATAAAATGAATTCCTAATTGAATTTTTGAGGTGACTGTTCTAGAGAAAACCTCAAAGTACCTCAAGTATCTCTTGAACCATTGAGAAAGGAAGTCGATTAGTCTCTTAGCCAGGAGTCTGGATCTCACTAAAATATATTCTCAAACAGAAAGTTGGATGTCAATGTTGGATGAATTAATTATTGCTTAGATTTAATTCAATAACTGTATAAAATCTCTCTTTAATTTGATGCTGTGCAAAGATCTCCAAGGTACCTCATTCTGAAAAACACCATATAAAACTTAATTCTATCTCGGTCTGTAACAGATGGTAATAACAATGTCAAAACAGAGAGAAATATTTCACAAGAGAACTTTGAATTCATATCAGGCAGTCTTGACATAACTGGTATACACAGGTTAATTCATGTCATTCTGTTAGATAAGTCATTTATCCCATGGGTAGCCCTTTAAAAGCCACAGCTGGCGTTTTAGAATGCTTCTTGTTCAATATCAAAGCAGCAGCACGAACTTTCAGTCCCTGCTTTGAGAGCAGAGGCTCACCCGTCAGTAAACAGCTGCAACTTTGAAGTTGCCAAAAGAGAATGATTTGCTGGGTTACATTAAGAAAAGATGGGTTAAAACACTTTGGATAAGGAGCTGGGTGTGGATTCAGTTTTCCAGAGCCTCTGTAGAAACAAAGCGGACTATTAGCTTTCTCTGTCAGTTGTAGTTGTGTAAATTTTAACAATTCATTAAGAGATTTTTTTAAAACCGTTTTTAACATTGCTACTTAGTTTCTACATATCATGGTTCATCTCTTCAAGGAATGAGGTCCGATTGTTATTTATGTTTTATTACACAGCCAAGATAAGCTTTGAAAAATCAAACAGTGCAACTTCTGCATCAGCAAAATATAAAACGATGCTGATTAATATAATCTTCTGTTTTCCTGAGGTTATAGCATTTACTTTTTAAAGCTTTTCCCCCCTCAAATAGTGCGTTATGGAAAATATTTTAATGAAGTATTAATTTCATCATGAAAAATACTATTTTGTGATTTACACAAGGTCTCAAACAGCTGCGAACAGTATCTGTGACTGAGTAGGGCAAAGTATGGAAGTTCCAGTATTTAACATTTTTCTCGGTCTGCTATACACGTGATTTGAAATGCAAATGTGCTTCAGCAGTCTTCTGACCACTGGGTTTGCAGACCATCCCTGTGAGCCGAGAGTCAGTCGGTACCTTATGCCATACTTCTAGCAGCAGATGCTCGGCAGAGCTGATTTCTATACCCAGTGGAGTAAAGAAGCTGTTTTGCTCTCGTCCAGCCTGTGCTTATGCTATTAATAGCAAGTGCCAATTTTCCTTAACCCTTACCCTTTACTCTTTTCACAAACAGTGACTCCTTTGACTTGAGAGCACTATTGGAAATAGTAGCAAATAGCCAATTAACCGAATGTGATGTTTTGCCAATGAGTTTGTGAAATGCTGATTTTAAAACAATATGAAGCCACGTTTACTCCTCTGTTTAACTCTTCTATGTCTGATGTAGTACAAGTCTGTTGTTCACCTTGAAGGAAAAAGCCAAAATAATGTAGAAAATTGTTGTGATGATAAAATTCAACAAATGTAACGCTAACTGGTTGCTTCTAATTTTGTTGAAATTACCAAAGACTGCCAATGGCGTGGCCTCTCGGGAAGAAGAAGAAATAAGTGAACTGCAGGAAGATGACAGAGATCAGTTCTGTGACCAGTTGGCCAGCGTGGGCATGCTGGGGAGAATTGCTGCAGAACACTGTATACCTCTTCTTACAAGGTACAAAAAACCAGTCATGAATGCAAGTCAATAAAGCCATCGCATATGAAAAGCTCAACTTTGCCAATACAGTTTAAAACCAGTGAAGTTATTTTATTGTGATTTGTCCACAGTTTATTAGAAGACCGGGTGACAAGGCTCCACGGTCAGTTGCAAAGACATCAACAGCAGTTACTTGCCTCACCAGCATCAGGCTCAATTGACAATAAAGTACTTGATGACCTGTATGAGGATATTCATTGGCTTATTTTAGTCACAGGTTAGTGAAAAGTTTTAAATAGTATGTATTCTGCTATGTTCTTACTGGAGCCGGAACACCTCAGGAGAAGAAATCCCTGTACGTCAGCTACTCTTAACTGGGTATAAATGTTATCCCTTATGATACGTTCACCTTACACTACTTGCAGAGTCATTGTTTTACCTTCATCTGCCTTGAGTAACATCAACGTTATCTTGAAAAGATTGATGAAATCTTTACATGAGGTAATGTCTTTCGGAAATTCCCACAACTAATCTTGCTACCGATTTTTTTGAGATCTGTTATCAGTCAACCTATTCAAGAAATCAGTCTGTTCGTGGTATTGGTTGTATTGTCAGGAGGCTCATGACTTTATAAGGGAATCAACATGAGATCCGGATAACGCTATTACTCGGTGATGGCAAAAAATCAGCTAAGTTCCAGAATCACTCAGAGCTGATGATCCATGTCCTGAAATTCTGTTATGTTTCAGGGAACTTGAATTTAGAACCTTTTGGTTTTGATTTTTAGATGGAACTATCTTACATCTTCTTGCAAAACTTAGTAACAGCTAAGTCAGTGTCTGTCTTTGAAAAGAGAAATGTGTACTTAATGAAATATTTTTGGGATCTTTTTGAACATCAGATATTTTAGTCGCTCTCAGATGCTGACATGAATGTGTTTATAATATTTCTGTATCACTGTGGGATGGAGTTTGTAGCTCACAGACTGCTACGAAATCAGACCTTGAAAATTATTACTTAAGCTGGGATTAATGTTAATTATCTGGACAGCACAGTATCATATAAAAACCCAAGGTTCACCTGATCTGCAGTTGCTATGCAAGGAAAATGTTATTACAGCACACGTACTTGGTGTCTGAAAGCTTCTGACAGATTTGAAATGTTAACAGAAATGAAGTTCCAAATGAGATGGACTTGGTGGGGAAGCTGGAAAAATCAAGCCTTTTTTTATCACACATCAGAAGAAGAAAAAAATGACAACAAATCGTTGGTTTGGTTTTTTCCCCCTCTCGGTAGTTGAATGGACATGAGAAGTATTGACATAAGTGAAGCTTAATCTTTTTTTATCTGTTTTTGTGTCATAGTTTTTTTTAACATGATGGTTACTTTTCTAGTCGTGGTTTCATGTCACTTTGGGTTCTTCTCTACTGGGTGGCTTTATGGATTCTGAAGTTATCTTATGTATTTCAGTGGTGTTAGTCAGGGTTTGTGCAAACATTTGATTCTGGTGTGATGTCTGCAGTTAAGCCAAGGGATTCTCCAATCACAAAGCCGTAAGTTAATCTAGGGTAGAAAGTTGTGATCACTCTTTCTTTTTTAATGTAAGGCTACCTCTTGGCTAATGATACTCAGGGAGAGACTCCGCTAATACCTCCAGAAGTAATGGAATATTCCATTAAACATTCAGCTGAGGTCGACATCAATACAACACTTCAGATTCTGGGATCTCCGGGAGAAAAGGCCTCTTCCATCCCAGGATACAACAGAACTGATTCTGTAATTAGGTAAGGCTGCATCTCATGCTGTTAAAATGCTTCTTCAGAGAAAAAAAAGTGAGCTTGCTAGTGGACTCCTGTGAATCTGAAAAGTAAAAAAGCAATATGTAAACACTGAACTCTGGAAAAGAAATCTCTCTTTTAACTAGGATTAAAGTAAGGGCAAATAATTTACAAGAATGGTTTTATAACAGACATTAAGGCAATGCTGTGAAAGGGATTAAGAACAGATGAAGTGTGGTTTTGGTTTTTGGGGGTTTTTTTTAGGGTAAAGAAAGGCAGGGTAAATACAGATGATATTTCAAGTCAAGGTGAACCAAGGCAGGATAGAGGAGAAAAAAGCGAGTAAGGCATCAAAACAGATAGAACTGAGTCAAGATGGGAAGGCTAAACTGACAAGATTGACCTAATAGTCTTAACAAAGGATGTAAACAGAAACGTTTCTAGATCTCTACTAAAAACCCATCTTTGATCGATTTGTTACAGAAAATACTTAAAATTGCTAAAAAGTTGGTAGATCAGAATCTTTAGATAATATCCTATATGCTCTGTAATTTGCTCAGTAATAAATGTACAGCTTAAGCAAACGCTTTCCAGAGCATCAGCGAGCTTGTCTGCTTTGTACGTGAGTTACAAGCTTGGTAGTAGCAGAATTGGTCCTCGCTGCAGGAGGAATTGTTTTCCCTTACGTCCACCTATCACTGTTAGCCTATAAAAGGAGCAGGAGAGGGGATTTCTGTTCTCTTTGCCAGAAAGGCTGATGCGCACAACAGACATCCCTGCTGACTGCAGGGTGGTTGGACTAGATGACCTTTAAGGTCCCTTCCAGCTCAAACCATTCTGTGGTTCTATGAATTTGAATCCTCACACTTCATAAGGTTGCATTCCTGTTTTAACGACATGAAAGATTCTTCCTTCACCCAAGATTAGTTCTTCTGTGCTGAATGTTTTCTTCTGGAAGAGCCTGTTAAAAAATGGATCTTCATTTGCAGTGATGTGCCTAATGTATAGAAGTTCAGATGCTGCTCACTGCTTCTACTGGCAGCGTGAAGGTGTGGCCACCACACAGGGTTTCTTGATGCAGTGTCTGAGTGGTGATGGGAGCCAAATCAGCTGTAGATAACAAGAGATTTGAGGCTCTCCGGCAATAGCTCCGAAACGTCTTCAAGAAACAGACTACTGTCAACTCCTAAATTCCTTGTGCTCTATCCATGCTCTTACCAAATTTAATTGTTGTGCTACAAAAGCTAATATTTAACGTAGCTTTACGGACTGAGTGTATTAATGCAGTCACCTGGTGATCTGCTATTTCAAACTTCCTCTGCAGTAATGAAAAAGCGAGAAATAACTGGTCATTTCTGTATTTGTTCTTTAATAATGCTTCACACTGTCAAAGCTGCACGACTAGGAGCCACTCAACCACCAAGCTTGATGTGCAAGGAAGGGAGTTTTTCAAAATACGCTATTCAAGCGCTCCAAATAGTCCGCTCATCTTAGTTCCCTTGATGTCAGAATACTTGTGAGGATAATTTGTGGCAGTAATAAGATAATCACCTTATCTTTTAATGCATATTCTGACTTTTTGGAGGGGTATTTGCCAGTCTATCCTGTCTCTCCATGCATTTAAAGAAACAATAAATTCAGGTGCTTTTTACTTCACTAGAGTTGAACTACTTTGATTTATCCTGTTCCTTGTGTCGTATTTCATGAAAAATGAAAGTGCTTGGTAGCTGCATGGCTTCTCCTGAAACTGCTCTCAGCATCCTCAATTGTATTTTAAATCTACAGGTTGTTATCTGCTATTTTAAGAGTGTCAGAAGTAGAATCTAGAGCAATAAGGGCAAATCTCACACACCTCCTGAGCCCCCAGATGGGCAAAGATATTGTGTGGTTCCTCAAGCGTTGGGCAAAGACTTACCTGCTAGTAGATGAAAAGCTGTATGATCAGGTAAGGATATAACTTTTATCAATTAATTGGTGAGTATTAGCAATAATACTATCCTGTGAATGCAGATGTCAGCGTGCCTATTTTAGAGTGCAGTGGCAAAGCATTTTCAAAATTAAACGAGTTGTGGTTTATTTTTTAATTCTTTTGAAGGTTGATATTTTCTTCAGGTTTTGTTGGGGTTTTTTTATTAGATACATTAGATAGGTGTTGTTAGGGGACCTTTCTTGCAGATTTTGGTGCAAATGTGATTTTTTTTTTCTTTTTTTTCGGTAGCTGCTGCCATAGCAGAATTAGCATAGCGCAATCTCAGGCTGCGTAGTGGGTGAAACTCACTGATGGCAGCAATTTTGTAAGCTACTTCTCACTACCCGCCATATCTTACAGTTCATCTCTAATACAGTGGTTGCCCTTGATGGATGATTTAGTGTGTAACCTGGTCATGGTGCTTAGCAGAAGGTAGTATACGTTAGCTAATGTCATGCTACTTTCTCTCCTCTCCCCATTCTCACATGTTCTCATTGTAAATACCATGATTTCAACGGTGCATTCTTTGTAAAGGGCAACTTCTCACCGTGTTTGGACAGCACTAATCACAACCTTCATCCTGATTTTGCTTATCAAACTAACCATAATCCAGCTAGTTGATGGGAGGCCGCTCATCCCGAGGAGGTCCTGTTGGCTCTAACTTTGGAGAAGGAAGCCTCCTCCTCTTATTGCCACTATCGAAGCAACTAAGCATTCTAACGCTTCAGGAGGTCCCTCCTTAAAACAAATACATGTACCATAGACTGGTAAATATAAGCTGAATAATATGATTCTAAATACTGACAGCAGAGCTAAAAATTTGTGAAGGTACCAGTTGGGGAAGAATTGACGGGCATGTAAGAAGGAGATCCACGTGAGAAACAATGTGAAGAAACAAAACAGAGTATAGAGAAATGCCCACATTTAGGTTGTGTTGACATGTGAAGGTCATTCAAACTCTATTTAAAGCTAATGCTCAGTCACGTCTATATCATGAGTTTTAAAGTCTGAAATGTTAGTGGTGTGCTGACAGGAAGCCCCTGCACAATTATTACTAAATCCTTAGATTTCACTCTTGAGAAACTTTTTTTTTTAAAGATAGGAGAACAGGCAATTTCAAGAAAGCTTATTTTATTGTACCAGGACCAGAATGAGACATTTTTCCTAAAAAAATTTATAGATTGAAGGAACAACCTGCAGAAGGCAGATGAAGAAAAACTGAGGAAAATAAGTTTTTACAAGATTAGCTCTAGATCAACAGCTGGGTTTATTTCTAGTAATTTTTAATACTGAATTTTGAGAGGTTTCATTGTAAATTCATGGAAACATTTCTAGGAGATGATTTGGGGATCTTTGAATTTGCCGTGGTGTTAAAAGCTAGACATACTCAAACTTGTAATGAGGTTGAAGCTTTTCTTTGTTGTAGGTGTTGTGCTTAAAATTGCAAGATAAATTTGGCAAAGATTTTTCTGTTAGAGGTATGCTTTGCCTTTGTCTATGTAACATTTGTGTATTTTAAGGAAGAAGTGACAGCCTGAAAAGAATTTGCTGACAATGATGACCATACACGTTGGGGTTCTGGCTTCTGTAAAACTCACTCATTTTAATGCTTTTCTTATAGATAAGTCTGCCATTTAGTACAGCATTTGGTGCTGATACAGAGGGTTCCCAGTGGATTGTGGGTTACCTTTTAGAAAAAGTGATCAGTAACCTGGCAGTGTGGAGTTCAGAGCAGGACCTTGCAAATGATACTGTACAACTGCTAGTAACATTAGTGGAAAGGAGAGAGCGGTAAGTTGCTATACCTCTGGAAGTCAAAAAATTCCTTTTGCTTCCTTTAAATTTTTTGGCCAAAGAAACCAGATATAGGGCACTTTGTATTCGTGTCTCTGTAAGTCAAGTTACTTTTATAACGTACTATAAATGAAAATAAAACTGTCGGACAAAGCGAGGAGTGAGACCTACACTTGACAAAGCATAACCTGATTTTTATTATCGTTTCAAAGTGCACTCTCCTTCCCTTACCTGTCTGCCTCTCTCTTAAACAGAACGGAAAACTCTTCTGGTCTCCACTCTTACTGCACAGATTTTTCATGTTGTTGTTTTTCTGTTGAACAGATTGTTCCAGAGTTCATGTACTGGCCAAGACAGTATAAAATGTGTTTTATAAACATATTTAAAAATCCGGGATTTGGCAGATTCCGACAAATTTCGAAGTTTTCTTTAGTTTTACAAACTGTGAAGCAGGAAATTCTCAAACACTTTACTTTTGTGAATTGACATGCAGTTATACATGCAGTCACACATTCACAGTCTGACCAAAGACTGTTCTGAAGTGTCAGGATGCTCGAGGAATCTTTTTTTTTTTTTTTTTAAATTAAACCCCACAGGATCTAGTTTTGGAATAAACTGCTTATTTTATCATGATATAATGAGACTAAGCTTTTAAGCCATGCTGTATGTTCATTAACTCTGTGTGTGTATGTGTGTAAAACTAAAGCACTTCCCTGCCTTTCTCCCTTGTGAATTGAGCTATTTTCCGAGTATATAATTTAGAAATCTTAGACGTGAGGCTTTAATAAAAGTCAAAAGGCTATTTAGCCTTAGAATAAAGGAATTTAAAAAAAAAAAAAATCCTCTGACAACTGCTAGTGCTCTGTTCGTACAGTTTTGTGAAGTCTTTTCTTTTTAACTAAACTGTTTTTCCCTCTTTTAGGGCAAACTTAGTTATTCAGTGTGAAAACTGGTGGAATTTAGCTAAACAATTTGCAAGGCGAAGCCCTCCTCTTCATTACTTGTCCAGTTCTGTGCAGAGGACACTAATGAAAGCTTTAGTTCTAGGAGGTTTTGCTCATATGGATACAGAAACAAAACAGCAGTACTGGACAGAGGTAAGCTGCTTCGACGCTTCTGTTACCCCCAGTTTAGCAAGTAGTAAAACCAAGTTAGTTTAGGGAATTTTACGGTGACCCAAACCTAACTCGTTTAGAATCTTTTGAATTTAAACATTAATACTGATATTTTTTTCCTAATTACTCTGTCTTTGAAAGTCAGCAGTAGTATGGCACCCATGAGCTGCCAAAGATTGAATCTAAAACATCACAACACAAACAGAAACAACTAATAATTACCTGGAGGATTCGTGAAGCAGCCAGTATAGCAGTATGCTTGAAAGAGACTGTTATCAAAGGTTAAGAATGTCCCTTGGAAATTTTAATTTGGTGGTGTTGTGAATTATTCAATTTTTCACCTAATGACAGTAAGTGAAGAGCTGATGTGGAGCAGAACGCAGAGCTTTGACCAGCTTTTGGTGCCCTGGCTCCATTAAAGCTCAGGTACTTAATACCAGAAGGGCGGCTGCTAGGAAGTAAGTGCAGTGTGACCAGGAAGCACCACGTGAGCTTGTAAAGCAAAGGCCGCCTGAGAGAAGCTCGCTTTTACTAGCCAGGCGATGGAATCAGGGATTGGAGGCAGGACAGGAATGCACTGGAACTAACTGGGGGAAAACAGTGAACTATTTTGATGGAAGTTTCTAAACTGGTTCCAAACACAAGAGATTGCGCTACCGAGAAGCGTAATATGGCAAAGATAATTGCTTACGTAAATCCGAATTACTGCTTTCACTGATGAACTGTAACCCCTAATACTGAATTTTGAAGAGAATCAAATACCGTGAGCCAGGGAAAGTCATTGTCGTTTGTTTAAACGCTACAAAATAACATAATGGAGGTGCTCATTTTGAAACCAGCCTGCGGGTGATGATGGATAACGAGAATCGCAGATCACCACCACTTCAGCTTGTGTTAATGTGACAGCTGATATCAAGAGTGAGCCGTTGGGAGCTGGGAATGATTGATTCTTGTACTGCCATGCCAGAAGCAACCCTGTGACCTTGCTAAATTGCTTAAACCTCACATTTCATACAATAGTATGCTTATCTTAATGTGACTTCTCAAAAAAACTTCAAGGTTCTTCAGCCACTTCAGCAGCGATTCTTGAATGTGATAAACCAAGAGAACTTTCAACAGATCTGTCAGGAGGAGGAGGTGAAACAGGAAATCACTGCTACATTAGAAGCGCTCTGTGGCATTGCTGAGGCTACCCAGATTGATAACGTAGCGATTCTCTTCAATTTCCTGATGGACTTCCTTAATAATTGCATTGGATTAATGGAAGTGTACAAGAACACACCAGAGACTGTTAATCTCATAATAGAAGTCTTCGTTGAAGTTGCACATAAACAGATTTGCTATCTTGGAGAGGTAAATACAGCCAGGAGGGGAAGGAGGGGGGAAGTGAGTGTGTGTGTGTGAATGTGTGTACATATGTGTACAGTGCTGTCCCTGGGACAAAATGAAGTGTAGTGATTTTTAGGTTCTGTAGAGAAAGAAATGCTGTACAGCCACATCTGTTATAGGGATTCCTTTGTTTAAAAACATACACTCGCAAACGGTAGGAGCAGAACGTCTAGACTGTTCTTGTACCGTACCAACAAATTCATCACTTAACCACAGTTCATCACTTGTCTAACTCTATGCGCGGGTAGTAAAAGAGTGCGGACCACACTGAGTACTTTTCTTAACCATGTCTAGGAGACCTGCAGCACTGTTTTCTGTGACAAATGCGTACCACAGGGACAGTGTCTTGGTCCTAAACAAGGCACTTGAGGTTATCAAGAAGTTAAGGGGTAAAATGAGTCAGTGCAGTACACTTACATCTGTGCACTGTCGGCTAATTTTGCTTTTGCATCTAGAAGAGTTCCTGCCTTTTCCAAACTGGGCATGTACAAACAGTGCGGTGTGGCTCCAAACTTCGATAGCTGGAGTGAGTCCCCAGGAGATGTTGCTGGTAGTCTAGTTTGTGAGATTAGTGAGATGTGTCAGCCTGTCCCATGCCACTCTTGGCATCTTTTTTTTTTTTTGCATTAAGACTGAGGAATTGATGAGAGTTATACTCTGCGTTTTCAGTCAGTAGCACATCAATATATGGCTGTAACTGTTCTTGTTGTTTAAGGTGGCTATTACTGTGATGATTTTGTGTGCAGGTGTTACAAAATTAACTGAAAGTAAAATCTTGAGGTATCATCAGCCATCTAACGCTATCACTTTGTCACTTTGAGCATATGGAATTGTTCTTACTGTTTAACATTTTTTATAGGCCAAAGCCATGAACTTGTATGAGGCCTGCCTAACTCTGCTGCAGGTGTATTCCAAGAATAATCTAGGTCGACAACGAATAGATGTTACAGCAGAAGAAGACCAGTACCAGGATCTCCTTCTTATTATGGAGCTTCTCACTAATCTTCTATCAAAAGAATTCATAGATTTCAGTGATACAGGTAGGACGGAATTGGGAATTGCTGAACCATAACTTTTGTGTTCTAAACCGTAAAAACCGTTGCGGGGCATGCATTCAGTCTGGGTAGAGTGAAAGCTGAAGTTTAGGCTTAAGTAGATCAGGATATGGAAATCACTATTTAATGTGCCAGTAGCAAAGGAAGGACTTTTCGTAGTATCCTAGCATCTGAGATTATTATTGCTGTTGTAAATTAAATAGGGCATGTATGAAACAGCTTGAAATGTGAATTTTGCAAATCTGAACGTGTAGTAGCGGCAGTTTTATGGCAAAAAAGCCATAGAGAAGCCAGAACAGTAAACTACTGAGAGAAGGCAGATGGATTAACTTCTTAGCACAAGATCCAACTTCTGTGAAGTGCTGAGCTTACGAAAATTCCCTCGCGTTCGTGAGGTTTCTGTATTCCTCGTTCGCAGAATACGCTTTGTGGTATATGGCTGTAATTAAGGGCTCTTTTCTGTATCCAAGCCCGTTACTTTCTTCCATATACTTGCCACTTAAACTTGCACAGTAGTCCTGAATATGACCCGTCACTTCTAGCTGGGCTGTGCTGCATTGCTTTTGAATAAGCTGGAACACGTCTGCGTGATTCAGATCTTAGCCTGTCCTATATGGGTTGTGCAGAAAACATGCTCCGTCACAAACTGAATCTGCTCAGATTGTCCTAATGATGTTTGCTGATTTTCCTGAGATATAGACCTTGAAAGACAGAACCTCGTACTCTGAAATTCAGTGCATCAGTCTAGTTTTTTGTCAGGCATGAACAACACAAATGCAGAGCCAGACGTAGACTTTGTCCATGGGATGGACAGCCCAGTGCCAGCTACATACTCTCTTTGAGGTCAGACCTGTTAGTTGCTGGGAAACCACTGGAAAATGCTTACCATGAAACTAAGGAATGTGAATACTACCTAAAGGTAGTGCCCAGAGGTCAGATGTATGGAAAATTGTCTAAATATGGTTGCTGACTCGGTGTGGGAATTATAAAAGTAAGGTCAGTGTCAGTTGATGGAAAATTCAGGTCTTACCTGTAACTGGAGAAAACTTGGCAATGTCTAAACGACAAAATTTTCTTGTTACCTCTTAAAATTTTTTCTTCCTGTACTTATAAAAGTATATATGAACTTATATGTATATAATATATAAAGTATAAGAATGCAGTAATCTTTTGCTCATCACCCGTTCCTGTGTGCAGGGCAGGAAGCAGCTATCCCTAGAGGCAAATGCGATGTTCTGTAATGGAAGGGAGCCCTCAGAGTATCTGAATGTTCTGTTTCAGCGTGCCATCTGGTACACGTGCTTATGAAATGC
>NW_010410306.1:3200-18401 GCF_000710305.1 Buceros rhinoceros silvestris | reverse complement strand
TTAGTCCTAATGAATATAAATATAGAGGGAGGTGGCAGCCTCCACTCGCTAAGTTTCTATTTTAATACAGTGCCTCAGGTTTTTGTTTGGAGAGGGGAATAGTCCTATTTTTAGGACTATTTATTTAGGACTATTTTATTATTTATTATTTTATTCTTTATTATTAAGAAATGGGGCTCTACCTGCACTATGTTTAATCCTCCTCTTATCCAAAAGATTTTTTTATCTTTTCTACAGATGAAGTATTTAGAGGACATGAGCCTGGGCAAGCCACAAATAGATCTGTATCAGCGGCAGATGTTGTCTTATATGGGGTTAATCTAGTTCTGCCTCTAATGTCCCAGGATCTGCTGAAGGTGAGTATTTTTTTTACACACAGCTGCTAGAATATGAAAGCTTTATAGTCATGAATTCCCTGAATTCATTCCTATCCACCGCTGTAAGCTGAGTTTTCTAGGCTTTTTAAAATGTAACTAACTGTTCTGTAGTTCTAGATACGGTTTGAAAAGAAATATTGTAAGCTGAGAAAATGTATATTTGAAGGGCCTAAACAAAACTGTTTTCTTCTAAAAGTGAGTCTGTGCAGGTCAACAATTAGCCAAACCTAAAATGTGGCTTGTGGAATCTTTTTTTCTGATAGTGTTAGAAATGTGATAGGAAGCATAAACAAGTGATATTAGTAAAGAAAATAAATAAATGTGGGAGTAAGTAGTAACTCTTTAATTATTTTCACAGTACAGCTGCCTTTCCTGTCACAGACGCCAGCAGCTTGTCAGTAGAACAGTAAAATACGAAGCAGTGGAACAGCAGTATTTTGTTGGGTCGCACTGTGTGAATGTTTTCCTTCGTACCAGGGGAACACTTCTGGAGTGTATCTCAGCTGTCTCCTGAACATGCGTTCTCACGTGGCAGCGCTTGCTAGGTGTGAGAGCTACATCCGTGTGAGGTGAAGCTGAATTAAAAGATGTGCCCTAGGAGCCCCTCTGTGCTCCAAATGCTTGTGAGGCTTTTATCCCACAGGACTAGACTTGCTCGTCTGTGAAGTAAAACTTGAATTTCTGTAAAGCAGATCCCAGACTCCCACTATCAGCAGTTTAGCTTTGGTAGGTTTTTTTTTATTGTACGACTGTGTTTGCTAATACAGTTGTAGCCATTCCTAGTGGCTGAAGTTGTCTACTAAATTTATCTTCTTCAGCGGAAAGTCCTGTGTCTTTGAACAGATGGAAATTATGTCTGAAGAGATTTATGTGGTCGACTCTAAAATTACCATGTTTTCCTTTTGACAGTTTCCATCCCTGTGCAATCAATATTACAAATTAATCACTTTCATCTGTGAGATATTCCCTGAGAAAATTCCACAGCTTCCAGAGGACCTCTTTAAGAGCCTAATGTACTCACTGGAGTTGGGGATGTCATCGTATCCTTTCTAGAGCGTGGCAGTGTTTAAAAATCTGAGTTGCTTTTATAAGGATTTGTTCCAGATTTTTTTTAAATAAAGATTTATTTTCTTTGCTTTTTTTCCCCCTCTTTTCTGTTAGTACCTGTATCTATAATTATATATCGGTAATTGACTCTTACTCTCTGCTCTCTGTAGATTCTTGTATGAGCTGAATTGCCTCTGGCTTGTGTTGCTTGACTGCAGCCTTTAAGTGGTTCCGCATGTAAGTTTTTTCTGGCAGCCACTCCTGCCCCCTCTGTTACTTCATTTCGGAGTGTGTAACTTCATAAGCCTTCAGCTGGTATCCCAAAGCCATTCCTGAATTAGTTTCTCAGCTGGTAACACAAAACATTGCTGCTGTTCCACTGGGCTGGCTCCAGAGCATTTCCTGTCAGGGTGCCAATGGGCTCTCCTCTCATAACGGGAGTACCAGTTTCACTAATCTGTGGCACGTGTCAGAAACAGATGAGCTTGACCATAAGGGACTCTTTCTGAAAATGTTATGTCAGAGAGGGTTATGTTACCTTAGGGCACATAGCTAATAAAAGGCGGCAACAAGGCTGGAATTCTTTTTTTTCCCCCTTTTTCTGTGTTTTTTTAATATTTTTTTTTATTAGCAGCCTTTTAGTAAAATGAAATCTTGGCACATACAAGCATTTAAAATATTTCCTAGTGACGCTACTAGGAAGTTTTACCACAATTTAATTGGAATCTGACTTTGATTCTTTAACGCCCGTTACCAGAATGAGTTCAGAGGTTTGCCAGCTCTGTCTGGAGGCTGTAACACCGTTAGCAGAACAGTGTGCAAAAGCACAAGAAACAGATTCAACCCTTTTTCTAGCAACAAGGCACTTTCTTAAGGTAAGGCATCTGTGTTTCAGGTTTCTTTGGTTCTTTTGCATAAAGGTGGCATCAAGAGGCCAAACTGACCATGCTTGACCAGGTAAATCAGGATCACGCATATATAGTGAGAAACAGCCTGTTACTAAAAACCTGGCAGTTTAAGTAGAAAAGAGAGCACGAAGGACTGAAGATACTGGACTAGAGTACAAAGAAGGATGGAGGCACAGAGGGAGAAAATTACTTACTGCCAATCAGCGAAAGACCTGAGCCTCTCAGGATGCAATTTATAGTTATCCGTGCTCTGCTCGAGCAGGGGTACGAGCTCTAGAGTGAACCGCACTGACGATTTTAGCAGATACGTTTACTGTGAAAGCTGTAAAATAGAAAGATTCCAAAACTGTGTGGACTGGAGTCTGGGTAGAGTACTAAAGAGACAGAACAAATGGCATCGTTGGGAACCAGAAGGAAAATGCTGTCATTTATTCAATGTACCTGATGAATAATGCATTTCCTTAATCTAGTGTCATATTTAGTAGTTTCCTTTTAGGACCATCCACACTCTCTCATTGAATTTTGGAGTGACCTGGTAGCAACCAGGTTCCTGCTAACCGGGAACGAAGTAATTGTGGAATTTGTGTGCACCTTCTGATATCGTAAAGACTTCAGTTTTCCTTAAGACCTCTTTTCTTACCAAATGGACATTCAGACTTCTGAGGATTGCTTACTAAAAGCATACTTCGGCCAAGCTGAGGGAATGAGAAACTCGTTAAATAATTTTGTTTGTTGTTATATTTCTTCTCAGTTCACATAGCTTTCTGCTTTTTCTCTAAATTTCCACTTAAAATTAAGTTATTAATCCGTTCCCTGTTTGGCTTTCTGTGAGCTGTAGGAGTCTGTAAAACTCGAGGAAAAAGTTTCCTCAAGTTTTATTCTGGAAGAGCAAAGTTTTTTTTTTAAATATTTCTCTGGCATATCTGCAGCTTTTGAAGAAAAATGCAAGAGATGCCATTTCTCTCTGAAGAAGACACATGAATAAACAGCAGGTTTCAGTGCTTTGAGATGCGAATTTGTGCTGTTAAGCCAAGGCTCAGCTTCCAGAAGAACTTCGCTTTCCAATTACTGATACAAAATTAAAAAGAAACAGAAAGGCAACAAAACAAACACAGCCTTGGATGTTTGTAAATACGTGTTCGTTATTATTATCAGAAGTGGAGATGAGGGTCAGCAGCGAATGTTGGTGAAGTAGAAAGCTAAGTTTTCACTTCCATAACTACTTCTGTTTGGTGATTTCAGATGGTCTTTGATATGCTGGTACTTCAGAAGCACAATACAGAAATGACAACTGCAGCAGGTGAAGCATTCTACACATTAGTGTGTTTGCATCAGGTATGGCATTTAGACACCCCCTGACAACCGGTGATTTGTGAAAGGAGAGTGGTTAGTCGCTGTGCGTCTGGAAAATCGCAGGATTGGTTAGGTTGGAAGGGACCCTCAGGAGGTCTGTAGCCCAACCACTTGCTTGAAGTGGAGTCAACACTGAATTCAGATCAGGTTGCACAAGGACTTCTTCCCACTGGGTTTTGAAAACCTCCAAGATGCTTCTCTGGAGCAGCCTGTTATTAGCCTTGTAATTCCTGTGCCTTCAGCACCTGCGGGGCAGTCTTGGTGGCCCACAAGTGGACCCATTCGAGGTCATCAATATCCTTCTCGTATAAGGAGTCCAAAACTGGACACATCTAATCTAACGAGTGCTGTGTAAAGAAAAATGTAATAAATGCAGCCCAGTGTGCTGCTGGTGTTTATTGCAGGCGAGACGCTGCTGACTTGCTTAGCCTGCTGTCCACCGGGACCTCCAGGTCCTTTATTCAGCAGAGCTGCTCCCCAGCCCGTCAGTTCCCAGTCTATACAGTTGCAGGGGGACAGTCCGTGTGAGCTGCAGGACTTTGCATTTGTCCGTGTTCAACTTCAAGGTTCCTACTGGTTCATTCCTCTCAACCTGGTTACGTGTCTCTGAACGTCAGTCCTGCCCCTGGATGCACTGGCTGCATTCCCCAGTTTGGTGTCATCCACAGACTTGAGGAGAGTGCATTTCCTCCCCTCCTCCAGGCCTCTGACTAAAATAATGAACAGGGCAAGACCCAGATGAGAGCTCTGAGGCCACTTGTAACCAGCTTCCAGGTGGAATATGAGGCATTAATCACAATCCTTTAGAGGGTGCTGGTGCAGGTGTTTCCATCCATGTAGTAGTCCACCCATCTAGACAACCAAATCCGAAGACTTGCTGTCAGGCATTCGCTACTCTCCACTCATCCACAGATGCAGTTACTCCATCACGGAAGACAGTCGGGTTGGTAAGGCATGATTTATCCTTGGTTAAATCCACACTGGCTGTTGTCAACCCCTTCCTCTTTCAGGTGCCCAGAGGCAGCTTCCAGAAGTATTGCTTCACAATTTTCTTAGTTGTTCAAGGATGATAGAGAGCGGCCTTGTAAGGGCGTGAGCCAGCGTTCTGAACCCTTGGATGGATTCCATCAGGTCTCATGAGCTTGTCTGCATCAAGTTTTCTCAGGAGATCCTGGGTCGATCCTGTATACTACTAGTAGTTCCTCTTCTTGAACCAGGTCTAGTCATAAAGGTCTAGGAAAAACCTGTCAGTGATGACCAAGGCAAAGAAAGCATTGTTTGTGTTCCTCCTTTGTAGCTGTCTCTGCTTCTGTTTCCTTCTTGTGTCCTCCTTGCACTGGAGTTCAGTCATGGTCTTCCTGCTTAACTAGGTCAGTGTCCTGACATGTTTGTATTGTTTTCCTCCGTATCTGGACAGGCCATTCTTGTGCTTGGAAGAGGTTGTCCGACTTAAAGACCTGTCAGCTCTCCTGACCTCCTTTTATCTTCAGAGCTCTCTCCCACGGGATCCCACCCGCCAGTCTCCTGAATAAGCTGAAATCCGCTCTCGTGATGTCCAGGGTCCGTACTTGCTGCCCTCCTTCCTCGCTCTTCTAAGGATCCTGAACTCCACTATTTCATGATCACTGTAGCCAGTGCTGCCATTAATTACCACATCCCTGACCAGCTCTTTCCAGCTGTCAGTAGTAGATGCAAAGTCACCTCTAGGTTGCCTATCTGGCATTCGAGCAAGCATCACGGAGACAATCTCTCATAAGTCTTCTCTGGAAATTTCCTCAAGTTGCTTGAAGATGACTGTACACTACTGACCCTGTTTTGGTGATCTGTAACAATGATGTTACATTCTCCACCATGATGTCGTCTTTACTGCCTCCCCTCTGATCGTGACCCGGAAGCACTCCACCAGATTGTTGCCCACTCCATAATTTGAGCTGCCCTTTTACGTAAATGGCAATTTTATGTGCTGCTCTTCCCTAAGGAGCTTCCATCGGAGCACTCTGGTCGTACCCCCCTGTCTCGGCGCATCTCAGTGCCCCCCTGTCTTGGCGCATCTCAGTGCCTGCAGTGATGTTGCAGCCCTGCAACTGCGTGTGGAGCTGTTTGTTCCCAAAGCTGAATGCATTTCTGTACAGACATTCGACGCTGGCCTCCTTCCAACCTTTTTCATCCTTCTTGCTAAGCACTCTTAAACCCATCACATTTCTTGTGTTCTTACTACTCTTGGTCTCTGTCTCCTCACTTAGCTACAAACTACTGCCACCATCTGCCAACATGCCCTTTAAAGCCCTTCTTGACAGGTTGGCAAGCATTCAGCAAAGATGTTCCGAAGACACTGTCACGTGGATCCTCTCTCTTGTTAGCAGCCCTCATCGATCAAAGAGGAATTCATCATCATGTAAGACAAAAAGATCCTGTGACACCAGGCACAGGTGGCAACTTGTCACGTTGTGCCTACCCCCACCCAAGCCCTTCAACAGCAGAATTGAGGGCACTGCCATGCTGGCTCCCTGTCCTTCACCCTTGCTCCCAGAGCTCAGCAGTCACTCTGGACTTGCTCCAGGTGCCCCCTGGCAGCATCCTTTTAGTCAAGTTTGACAAGTTTCTTTGTCTTTAAGTAGGAAACTCTTTGAGGGGAATCCAAGCTTTCTGTCCCAGGGAGGGGAATCTAGAGAAGGGGAAACCTGCGGGAGGAGATGGTTGGTGCGGCTGCTGAACATGGGGCAGGCTGGAAGGAAGAGAAATGCCACTTGCAGGAATAAGCCTATGCTAAGGAAGAGCCAGAAGGCACTTTGAAGGGCGTGCCTTAAACTTTTCTCCTTGCTCTGTGCTGCAAAGTGCTGTACCTGGCTCTGAAGGCTTCTTCAGCCTTCCTGGAAAAACGGCCGTGATCGAAGGGCTTTATCTGGTTTAGAGGTAGGTGAGAGGCTGCAGGTCCATAGTCGCTTCTGACACACCTAGTCACTGGTAACAGGTGGAGATGTACCAACAGTCTTCTGTCACAGCCTTGCTTCTGGATTTTGTCCTGATGAGAGAAGTTGTATGTATGGTATCTTTTTTTTTTTAAGTTAATCGGGTTCTTGTTATCCAACAGGCTGAATATTCAGAGCTAGTTGAAACATTGCTATCAACTCAGCAGGATCCAGTGATTTACCAGCGGTTAGCAGATGCCTTCAACAAGCTTACTGCAAGCAGCACTCCTCCTACACTGGACCGTAAGCAGAAGATGGCCTTCTTAAAGAGTTTAGAAGAATTTATGGCAAATGTTGGTGGACTTCTCTGTGTAAAATAAACAACAAAACTCTATGCCTAATTTAGACCCTTTCTGCAAAATGCACTGAGAAATGCTGAATGCTGACTAAATCTTGTACCTGTCTCTGGGTTCTTTGTAGCCATCTCAGTTTCTAGAGAGCCTGGAAGTTTGAACAATACACCGTGGAACAGGAGAGGTCAACTTTGAATCAGCTTCTGCTGTTATGTGTTAGCTGCAATCTGTCGTACTTGTGTGTGGGAGAGAATGAACAGAAAATCTGAATTTAATTTTTTTCCATATATGTGCAAACAGATATGGGCACAATGAAAAATAAACGCAGTGCCTTTCCCCTGCACACTGGTTTGAAGTATGAGTGGCCCGATAAACGTACAGATTTCTTTTCTACCCAAAATCATGTTAGCGTGATGCAGATACATATAAAGCTCTAAACAGTTTAGCTGATTTTAAGCTTTATTTTTTCCTCTCTTAGAGTTTGAGTTTGTGTTCCAATGGGGAAGAAAAACCAAATGGTATTTTAACTTGTGTTTAGTTCTGGTTTTCTACATCAATCTGACATTGCATGATTAATGCAGTGCAGGTTTTTACATTACGTTCTGCTGCCTAAAGTTCACGCGGGGAAAAAAGGTGTATATTTTTGTTCCCCTAAAATGGACTTTAGGAACTGTAGCCATTTCATTGCCTTAATTTAAAATATTAAAATAAAAAAAGCTCATATACTTTAGATAAGAAATTTAAGGCAAGATTTGACTCTTCCGAGTTGGTTGAGGATGTTGGCATTAAGTTGCTGTGTACCTGTTGCAGCCCTTCATGATGACGTGTCGTTTTGGAACGCGTGTAGTTTTACTTTCAGTATCTGTCCTGATTCATACCCGGGTTGCACGTACCTGCGATGTATTTCTACACCAAACTGTTTGCTTAAGCGATAACAGCTCAGAAGGGGTAAATTACTGGCAAACATTTGAGCTGGGGCATTAGCTAAAACAATTACATGAGAGAAGGGGCATCAACCCCTTTTACTCCAGGGCCGTATTTGTTTGCCTCGGGAGGAAGGTAATCGGGATGTGTCGTGCTGGGGGGGATTTTTGGTTTTGCTGAATCAGGCTTCACTTCTGCAGAACCCTCTCAGCTGCTCTGCTCTTGCTCGGTTTTTTATATCAGCACTTTAGCAACTGCGACAGCAGAATATTCTAGTGCCCTGAGTATAGTGGACCAACAAGGGAGAAGCAGCGCAGGAACGCAAAAGCAAGGCCTGAGAAAACGGAAGCAAGCACACACGCTGCGTGTCTAGTGAATCGATCGTTGTGGACATACCTGGAGGCAGAAGAGGGCCCTTTTGTTTAAGACCTCTGCTAGATTATGCTGTTCAATATTTCCCGTGTGTTTTTAACATTTATATCAGATGTACAGTAAACACCTTTACGTGGCTATATAGAGCATCATGTTTGCAACTCTGTGCCATTCTTCAGCTGCTCGTCTCAGAATCAGTCACGATAGCCAGGATTTTTAAAAGACAAATCTGTCATACTGTGCTATAAGGCTCTTCTATATTTTAGTTAAATCCAAGCATGGATCCACAAGGCCAAAAATGTCATCTCGTCATTTTACTTTTCTCTTAATTTATGTGGACACTGGGCCAGGGCAGATTAAAAAGTGACTATAAAACTTGTTAGGTAACATACCTTCCCAGCTGGAATTTTATTTCTAAGATAATTTGTGCAGCATTTTAGCACAGGGATATTACTCTCAATTTTTTTCTTGAAACTCTAGTGCTTTTCTTTGAAAGATTTCTTGACTGTGCACTTGCACAAAAGATAACGATCCTGGCAGCTCCTTCTGCTTTTAAACTCTTCTGGTGGCTGATTTTTTTTTTTTTTTTTTTGGTCTGGGTTTTGCTATGTTTTTGAAACTGCTTCTGGCGTTTCTTTGAGTTTGTACATTGGATAGGGCAGCAGTTCTGAAACCGTGGGCTTGGGGGGTGTTGGGTTTGGTTTATTTCCAGATGAAGGGCACTAAAGCCTGGGAACATAAGCAGCAGTAGAAGCTGCTAGTTTGATGTGCTCGGCATCAAATATCTGGGCCAAAGTCTTGAAGGAGATCATAGCAAATACCTTCCCTTTTTTTTTACCTGAGTAACTGATATACTCAGTCAGCATTTCTTTTACAACTAGCTCCGTCACTATCATTCTTTTAATCCTAAATCTGGCTCGCTATTTTAAAATATATATTAACTTTAAAAATGTTGAAATCCTCTTGCATAGTGTGATTGAGTGGGAGCACAAATGGAGTTAGTACGCGGGACGAAGCAGTGTGCGTCCCCACGACGTTCCTTACCAGGCGCGCGGTGTTGTGACGAGCAGAGGAGCACAGCATCTTCTGGCCATCAAGACTAGCTACAGTGTGAACTCTAATTTTCAAAGATCGCTTTTGAAGGTGGCTTTGAAGTTTCCATTGCCCTTCATTTAAAATTAATATTACATGTTAAAGGGAAGCCGTCCTAGTGGGGTTGTTCTTGTAATTTTCCTGCCTGATGTTACGCTAGACAACATTCTTCCTTTCTTCTTTCTTAGTTTTTTCTTCCATTCTCATATATTCAACAGGAATATATTTTTCATTTTATTTTTTCATTTAGAGCACAATGCTAAGATGTCTCTGCTTTGTGACATCCATTAAATTGTTGCAAAAGGCTCTGGGAATAAGCTTTTTTAATTCATCCTAGTTTAATTCATTCATACTCTGGCTGGCTGAGTGGCCGCTTCTACCTAAACTGTTTGGCTTCTATATCCCTTCAAAAAGAAAAAACACCCCCCATCTCCCCCTCCCCCCAAAAACAACCCCGAGAAAACACAAACCAAACGTTCAGTGATCAGCTACTCATACAGTTGCTGTAAATCTAGATGCAAAAGCTCATTCGTGTCTCCAGGAAAGACTTACAGATCGATAGACCATTTTTAGTGAACGCTGAGAGGTGGCTCCATGGTGGTGTCTGAAATTTTTATAGCATCGCTGCATTGATTTGCCATTCACGGTGCAAAGCGAATAATGGTTCCAAAAATGCACCTGGTTTTGAAGGGAAAAAACCCTGACTTATAAATGCTGCATGACGTAATTGTAACAAATGTATTTGTCTAGACTTTTTTTTTTTGCTTAAAGAGATTATTGCTCCAGTGTTTTCATTCCGAGACTGGAAATCTAGCAGCCTCTTTCCCATTTTGCAGCTCCTTCCCCGTTGCAATGGCTGGTTCTGATGCTGGCAGAGTTTTCTGTTGTTTGACCTGTGATTTTTGATGCTGGCAAGCATGACCGTCTACTTGAGTCACGATATTCAAGACCTTCTTGAAAGCACAGATACACATGGACAGGGAGAAGTGACAACTTCCACTTTCATGTGCATTTATGCCTTAATTATCTTCACTGAATTACAGCTACTTACCGCCCAGAGGTTCGTGTTTCACCGTTTCGTGATAAAGGGCTCACCGTTTTCCTCAGGAACAAGACGCTTGTGTTCTCAGCATGTCCAAACCCTGCTCGCTGAAAGAGAGGGGTTTGATCGGGGTCATCTCTCTGACAGCGCGCAGCACTCACTAAAGCCCCGCGGTTTACCGGGTAGATCCCTGGATATCTAAGCCATGTAGTTCTAGAAAATAAGCTTGCTCGGAGCGGTCAGCTGTCCATTTGAAACCCACTTCTTTAGGAGGTAAAGCAAATTCTTATTTGTGATTCTAAAACTATTAAAAAATACAAATTGCAGCATTTGTCTTGTGAAACACTTGAAGTAATTTGAGTTTTGGTTAAATAATTATGTAAGAGGGTGTGTTTTTTATGGAAGTAGCTTGATGAATATAAGCGCAGGAGTAGGAGCCAAGCTCCTCTAATTTTGTTAACGTTTTTCCACTGGATCCTCTGTGGCCATTGGCAAGTCGCGAGAACTGCGGTGGTGGTAAAACAGCGGTGATACCTACCTACCTCACAGGGATGTTGTGAGGATTAGCTTATGCCTATAAAACGGAGAGAGGATCTGAGAAGCTATGTAAATATTAAATATTCTAATTTTAGTTTTATGAGGTGTAAGATTTACTGTAATGAAAACAGGAGATTTTCATAAATATAAAGCCCAGTGGAGGCAGCAGTGGTGCAGTATTCCCCAAGACGGGTCTACTGCAGGTTGGTGATTCTTGCTGTAAATTGTACTTATTTCATTTACAGCCCGTTGAAGTGGTGGCTGCTGCTTTAATAGAGTTCCTCACCGGCGTGCCTCCGTCCCGGTCTGCGTAGGGAGAGGGCAGCTGTGAGGTCTTCAGGCTCTGGTGCCTCTGCTTGTGACAAGTGCCACTTGTGGCGGTAGGGTTTTCTGCTCGGTTAGGGTTTGGTTGGTTTGCGCTTTTCTGCACGGAACAAACACCACTCATCTCCCCCTGCTTGTTCCAGTCACTCGGTATAACCAAGAAGTAAGATAGCCCTGGCTTCCCCTTCTCCTCGGTGAGTTAAAGTCGATTCTGCTTTTCCATGTTTTCCCTTCCCCTATCCTGCTTTTCCTGTCCGAAAAGCCATTCTGATAAAAGGTTTGGAAGACCCTTCCAAGCTCAAGGGAAAGATAGTACCCACGTGATTTTTCCAATGTATTTCAGCTCGATACTTATAATTGATAAAATCTTTTCTAATGGCATTCCCCAGCGCATTTTACCTCCCACTGAACCGTTCTAGAGTTTATAATTAGGAAAAAAATATTATCCTCTTTCATTTGTTCCCTTTGTGCAAAATAAGGAACCTCCATGCAGTGAACACGCAGTTTTAAGGCAATAAATGCTAGTACTGCTGTTGGTCAAGTGTGTAAATATTTTAAATGTATAATTCAGTCCTCTGTTGAGTTTCTATATTAAAAATGCGGGGATTGAAGCGCTAGTTGGTTTCAGTTACTGTTGTACCTGTACAGCTGAAGATACGAAGTTACACAAATATTTCACAGTTTGTTGCAATAAGACTTGGGAAACGGCTGTGTAATCAAGCCTTATCACAACTGGATTTTCCATCGTGAAACGAACACTTTCTGTATTTTCAAGATCCGTAAGCAGGAGGAGGATAAAATTGTTTTCCACTAAAGCCTTTTATTTTGTTTTGGCCGTGTGTGATTTGTGTGCATTTTTATTTAATATTTTTCCAAAATCTCACTGGTGTTGGCTCCCCGCAGTGGCATTTGTTAAATACCTCCCTACAGCAGGAACGAAACCCGGAACCCTCTGAAACCTCCGGCTCCACGCTGTGCTCTTTGGCTACCGTGAACGCGCCGTGATTCAGTTCAGGCTGATGGGGTAACTTTAATTTACATCGGCACTCGAGGCACGAGGGAGTCTGTCAGCAGAACCCAGTGCGATTAGGGGTGCGACAGGAGTATCTCACGCTGGACTACAGTTACCAGAAGTGGCTGTGAATATATAATCCAATGAATCTTTTCCCCCTTCCTCCAGAAAAAGCTTAATGGTGACTCTTCAGGTCGCTCTTACTGGTGGTGGTTGTCTGCCCGGAAGGAATACCGGTTTCTGGATCTTGATTTTTTTTTTTTTTTTTTTTTTTTTTTTTTTTTTTTTTTTTTTTTTTTTTTTTGGCGTGGCTTTAATCTGAACGGGTTCTGATGATAGCTGACACAGAAATGTTCTCCCAGCCCATAATCTGTTTCCATGTAAGTGATATCTAACAGTATGTTCCTTCATGTGTATCAGAAAAGCTCAGTGGCAGGCAGCAGTTCCCAACGTGCTATTACACAGTTACATTTGGATAGAAAACCACAGCTCTTTTCTGTTGTTCCCCTCTTACTGTCATGCACTCACATCTTGAAAAAACAAACAAAAAAAACCCAAAGAAAAAGCTTCACAAATCCTGAAAGTAAAACTACGCAGCAGCTATGATGGTGCCAGCTTGCTATAGACATCTTGGCTGTGTGTGTCACCAGAATTTCACTAGTTTCAAAAGTCAAGTTACTGCAGTTACATGTTTATATTGGCCTGGTTTAGTTCAGTGAACGTTTTGGTGAAGGACAGAACATTTAGGGTAATTTTGAGGAAATCCCTGAAAGCAGCTGGTGAGGCTTAACAGCAGCATATCCCAGAGCCTTTCGTGTAGAAAATGAAAATACTCTGCTTTACCGTAAACATGAGGTCTGGAATAAACTTGAATGATTTGGGTACAAAGCCTTTATCCACACTTGTTTGTGTAAGTGTGTGCAAAACCCATCAGTTTTGTGTGAAACGTTTGTTTGCTTCGTTTGTGAGTGGTAGGGTCGGCGGTGGTTTCTCCCCTCGCTGATTTGCCGGGTATGATGAGCAGGAAGGTAGGAAAGCTCAGCCTTCCAAGTGGGATGGGTCTGACAGGTCAACCAAGGAGGAGGTCCTGCAAAAACTGGAAGAGGGGAGGAGGAAGAGAAGAAAGTTGGCAACCTTATGTGGTAAAAAAAAAAAAAAAACCAAACTAATCTAAGAAGTAAAAAAAACCCATAATACAAGTGTTATCCTGTAACTTCATAACCCACGTCATCCTGAGAAGGATTAGTGAAAGCCTGACTCTTCATCAACATATTTTGGGGGGAAAAGAGAAAGTGCTGTTCTGGATTGTGTGAAATGCGATACTATTGGCATGACTTTTGTTAATTAAAAAATAAAATCTTTTCTATTTTGGGAAACGTTCTGGACAAATCTGTATGTCTGAAGAGAACCCCGAAGTTACCCCCTGTGACTGATACATAAGTCATTACTCGTTTTTTCTCCTGACTGTATTTGAATGTCACCCCACAACTGTTTTCACCGTAACATCTGTGGAATGTTACTGGATTTTCTTTTTCTGACACACCGTTGCCTTTGCAAGTTAGAGTAAGGCAGAGCTTTGGGCATGGCGTACTTCCCTTTTTCTTCCCCTCTCTGTCTGACCCACTGCTCGTGGTCGCGAAGGTGTGAGTGTTTGATGTGCTTTAACTTACTGCTTTGGATGATGCATCTTAGGTTTGTGGTGTATTCAGTCCGCTCCCGATCTTCGTGTTTGATGTTTGCTGGACGAAAGTCATCTCTAGACTCCAACACAAGTATTTATTTGAAAGCCTCATTCATAACTTGATTTAATAAGTTGCCAGGACGTTGGCTTTTAGGACTGCACCGATACTTCTAGTGGTCTTTTGTTCATTCAAATGGTTGTTGTAACTCGGAGTAAAACCCAAAGCCAAATCCCCACCACCACACCGTGGAGTCTGCAGGAAGATCCCTGCTGTCCTCGCACGACACCCACACTGCTCTGGGGAAGGCTTACGCTCCTCTGCCACTTTAAGGAAGGACTGTTCTTCTGAAGTACCTTTTGCCTGCTTTTAGGCTGTTATGCACTTTCATGGTTTCTTAACAAACTACTGTTAAAATGTACTGTAACATGCATTTTGATAAGCGCACATGTATTTAAACAATTCACTCGGCCTCAGGAAAGCTGGAAAAATCGGATACCGGTTTTGTATCTCGGTGAGCATGTTTGTGACCTGCAGCCCTTAAGAGGGCCGGATAACGGCTAGATCCTCGGAGTGTACCTAAGATGCCAGTAGAGTCTGTAAAAGGAGGATGATGTAATTTTACTCTAGGGCCTGGGAAACTGGTGTCCTCTCCTTTTTCTGAGACGTATATATAATCTGAATTGGAGTTTCAAAAGCAAAAAACAGAGATAAACCCCATTTACTGTTCGGGGGGGAGAAAAGACGTTTTCTTTCTAACACTAGCTTATCTCTATTTTCTTCCTTCTCCTTAAAAAGTGTGTGTGAAACAAGTGCAGAGGTATGTGCAGGAAAAACTGTAAAATCTGCTGCTGTACATAATGTTTGCTACTTGACTGCATTTTCTGTTCCACTTTAATTTTACTGGTTTTGCTAAATATATTTTATATATTTTTCCTTCCTGCTTCTTGTGATGGCAGAGTGATTACATCTTTGGGCGGGGGGGTGGGGAGCAAAAACAACCAGGCGAAGGCTCTGGCCGGAAAAATCCCATGGTTTGTGTGTTAGCGTTTATCTTGGGGCATTTTTGGAGAGAACAGCATAAATCAGGGGCAGTGTGGCACAGTCGGATGAACGGGGGTGTTTAAACGTACAAAGGCCGTTCTGTTTCGGGGTTCTTTTGCTGGGTTTATGTTTTAAGTCTTCAGGTCCATTTAAACTGTCAGCACCGCTCGGGGGTGTTAAGTGACTAGTGGCCACCGAAGTGGGGGTGTTTTTCCGTCTGAAGAACAA
>NW_010410306.1:2349-3071 GCF_000710305.1 Buceros rhinoceros silvestris | reverse complement strand
GTTTTTCAGTCTGAAGACCAAAGCCCTCTTCGTGGTCCCTGAATTACTTCCAAGGGAGCCACAAAGCCTGGTAAAAGAGAAGTCACCGTGATCGTGTATCACTGGAATGTTCTAGGAAGATTCGCATCGCCGAGAGAGAGAGTTGGGAGTCCACAAACTCCTGGAGGATGAAAACTTAGTCCTGTACTTGCAAGTTTTTAGGAGGCTGACCGACAGCCTGTGCTACCGCGTGACCCACGGTCTTGGGCAGCTGTGAGCTCTGTGTGCCCACAGAGCTGCCCCACAGGGCTCTAACACGCGTTCTAGCCCGTGTCTATAGGAGAGCAGCCCGGTGCTGAAGGACGAAAGCGCAGTAAGCCCCTCTCACGGAGATGAGGTGCTGCAGGTTGTTCTGCAAGGAGGATATTTCCGCTGCTATTATTTTCCGTCTTCCGAAGCAGGACTATGTTGACGTTACCTAGGAGTAACCCCTGTACGGTTGTAAGGCATTGTGTGCTTGGCTGCCTTCCAAATCAACGTGCAGTTGGTTCGTCAGCCCTAAAAATGTTGAGATTGGGGGGGGGGCAGGGGCAGCTCTTAAGACATTTTTTAGACTTACTAGCAACAGCGGAGTTTCTACGATTGCAATTGAGTAATCTATTTTCATGTAGTTAAAACCAGTTATACTTTTTCATGCGACTATGGCTTTTTTTTCAGCCAGAAAAATTTCATTTTTTTTTATG
>NW_010410306.1:1969-2323 GCF_000710305.1 Buceros rhinoceros silvestris | reverse complement strand
AGATTTTTTAGACTTACTAGCAACAGCGGAGTTTCTACGATTGCAAGTGAGTAATCTATTTTCATGTAGTTAAAACCAGTTATACTTTTTCATGCGACTATGGCTTGTGCTACAGCAAGAAGATTTCCATTTTTCATAACGAAAAAAATACAACGGGCCGTAAAAGAAAAGCTCAAACCCCAAAAACCACAAAAGCCTTATGACGAACGAGTTGCTGTCACTTTCCAGGGCGGAGCTGTGGGTTCTAAAACTCTGTTTCATATTCTGTTCCTGATCTGGTCTGACAGAGAACTAGCAAATGTTGTTAGTCAGGTATCAGCGGTCTGCGTCATCGGGTTCATCTTAGAGACACCG
>NW_010410306.1:273-1790 GCF_000710305.1 Buceros rhinoceros silvestris | reverse complement strand
GGGAAAGAGCTTCACTAGAAACACCTGCCTGCAAAAAAAGTTTAGGAAAGAAAGCAAACCCTAATTATTAGTACGGAATTTTTTGCAGGGTGCGCTTTGCAGGTGTTCCCGTATGGGCAGTTTCTTTGTCCTCACATGCCACAGAAATCGCAGTGCAAGATATAACCCGTTTTTCTTCCTGCAGGATCACTCGAGCACCTCCGGCGCTGTTCCTTCTAGAACCGCCTTGTAACACGGATTCAAGCAAGGTCTTGAGCTGCCTGTTTGCTGCCAAGTAGTATCTGATATCCTAACCGAAATAATGTCGCGCTGCCCAGCCCCTGCCCTGCCGTGTGCCCTTACGTGATCTCGGGAAATGTCCTGGTGAGGAGGAAAGGCTCGTCGGGGGGCAGGAGGGGGGAGGGCACAGGAACTCTGCCCAGACACCCTGATCAGCCCCGTGCAGAACGTTTTTCATGTAAAATGCTTTACAGACATGCAGGAAGTAGGGAGGATACTTCAGCGTCATGTCTCTGTAGACTCTAAACCAGACTTGTTACCTCTGCTGTTACACGGGTGTCAGGTAACTCGCTTTGCAGCGATTGAGGGGTTTGGGTTGTGCGTTTATTTTAAATCACAGCAGTGGTGGTACCACAACTGGATAGGGGTGCGCTCCACACAGGGAGATCTCTGCTGGGACAAAGACCTGCTTTGGCAAGACCTGTCAGAGTCAAAAGGGGTAATGCACTGAGTGCCAGATCCAGCCTGCCGGGATCAGGTTTTAAAACCAGACGGGAATGCTCACAGTCCTCTGCCGTCATGCAAAGCCTTGTTTCCAAACGGGAGAGCGGTAAAAAGCACGGGAGGAAGAACTGGCCTGTCCCCGCATCCTGCGGGGCGAGAAGATCCGGCTCTCTGCTGCCCACGTAAGCTGTGCTGCAAAATGATGTTGTCAGAACTCAGTATTTTTGTCTTCCATGGGAATAACTCTGTGCTGCTCTGCTCCGCTCCGCAGGCGCCTGGTGCGGAGCCGGGGGCCATGCGGCCGCAGACCCGCACCCCCGGGCTGCGGGGAGAAGAGCGGAGTCAGTCTCACTCTGCTCACCGCGGACTGCAACACCCGGGGCTGAGGAACGCGAGGGGAGCCCGTAGTGGGGTTAATTATAAATAACCTGATGGCAACCTGCTGTGAGCCGCTTTACAGGATGTTAAGGGTCGATTTGTCCATTACCCAAAACAAGGAAGTTTTAGCTCAAACCAGGACACGGGAGAGTCACCGAACAGAAGAAAGGCTGGCGAGGACGCTCCCGCTGTTCTCCTGCGGGGTGCTCTGGGATGACACCCAGCGCTGGAACATTTCTGCTGCACGTCGCTTTCAGCCCTGTGATAAATGGAATGTTAATTTGTGTCACTATGGAGAAATACCATGGGACGGGTATAAAAAAACGAATATTTGAACAATATTAACCGGGAAAATTTTTACTAATAGAGCAAGGGCCTCCTGCATGGGCGTTTCAGGAAAAAGGAAAACGCAAGGC
>NW_010410306.1:0-226 GCF_000710305.1 Buceros rhinoceros silvestris | reverse complement strand
ACCATAACGATTCTTCAAATGACGGATGCTGTCAACATTCTTCAACCGCAACAACATCGTCAACGTAAATATCGTCGTAAATTCAACCGCAACAACATTGTCGACGTAAACGTTGTCGTAAATTACAGCAGAAGAGGTCTATAAATATGGACTGAATGTTCTTTGCGGGGTGCGCGTCGATGGAGTCTTACTCCCTGCGCACCCAGCGCTGCTTGCTTTTGCCTTA
>NW_010410305.1:20172-20438 GCF_000710305.1 Buceros rhinoceros silvestris | reverse complement strand
AATATATATATATGAAATATATGTAACCTGGAAAGAACCTAAAGCAATTGCTGTAGTTAAAGGAAAATGTTTTGTAAAAACCAGTCATAACTGGCATGTCAAAAAGTGAAATAACCCTCCCTGTAAATTAGGAAGCTTTTGTCTTCGCTTTCTTTCCTGTCCCGTCCAAAGTGTTTCTGTCTTCGCTGATTCCTCTTCGTGTTTCACGCACTCGTGGTCTCGGTATCCTCAGAAGAGTCGTGGGGCTGGCTGCACTGGCAGGCCCG
>NW_010410305.1:17807-20061 GCF_000710305.1 Buceros rhinoceros silvestris | reverse complement strand
CTGGCAGGCCTGCGTTGTGCACACTTTGTTAGAAAAGCTGCTGCTGATCACAGCCCCCAGAAGAGTCCCTGAAGTTTTCAAGGTTTTCAGCTGGACCTCGAAATGCTTCTTAATGGGTTGTGGAACGTGTTTTAGCTTTTGGCCTTTTAGACACAGTAAAGCAGGTGCAGCCTTATTTGACAAGAAAGGTGTGTGTGGGGGGTGAAAATAATTATTTCTCGTATTAAAAATGAACTGCAAAAGCCTTTAGCTCTGAGTTTGACTTTGGAATTCTCTGGTTTTCTCCAGCAGATGTTACCACCAGGAAGGGCAAGAGAGGGAGCTCTGTTTTGTGCATCCTTCTCATTAGACCCACGAGGTGGTAGGAAGAACACGGGACAATGAATTCTTGTTCTGTTAGCGGACAAGTCAGCGTACATGTCGTACATCACCTTCAGAACGGCAGGCTTTGTCTGATAAAACACTGCTACTCTTCTGCTGACGTCATGCCTGTGTGTCTTGCAAAGCTCTGGGGGAAATCTCCAAAGTGTTCAGGAGAGTTAGATACTGAAATACCTGGAGTAGGAACCTTTTGAAGGTTTCCCGTTGGCAGACTCCAGGAGAGCTTCCTGTAAGATACCCGTTAATACCTCAGTGAAAACAGCTGGATTTCTGCTTCGGTGCCGCAGTCAGTCATTGGATTAATTTACACAATTATTATTCTAGTTATACTGTGTCTTGGCAGTGTCTCGGCTCCCCCAGCAATGTGGTTACAGTAAGCAACGTTCCACGGTGACATGGAAATAATAACGAACCTGTTCACTTCTCTCTTGTTGTGCAGGTGGCCATCACTGCTGAAGTACTACAGCCACGTGGACGGTGTCAGCTGGCTCGAAGAATACAAAGCACGGCACAACGCTGGCCTAGAAGCCCAGAGGATTGTGGCTTCCTTCTCCAAAAGGTTCTTTTCAGAACATGTAAGTCGTTTCCCTGTACGTGCAACAGCTTAGCCACTTAGTCCTTTTTATTAGTCGGTCTTTCCTCTCCCTTCACCTCTTTTCAGCTGCGCCGTCAGGGAGTTGACGTCTCCTCACTCCTTCAAAATCCAAAGGCACAAACCACGTCGAGTCCCACGCGTGCCCTGCGTATCGCAGGCAGCAGTGTCGCTGCAGCTTTACAAACTCTCTGCTCGTCGCTGCGTGCTCAGAGCTGGCTCTGGGAGCTGCTGAAGGACGGATGGCTTGTTGACACATAGCACAGCCCCTGAATTTATCTCACTGCAGACCTTCTGCAAGGCGATGTCCTGTGCGGTCTCAGAAGTCCTTTGAAAGCAGGACCAAGGCACAGGAGGTTCACTGAATGGGAAAATAGATTACTGAGGTTCTTTACCCAGCCGCGACACCAAGATGCTTTTGCATTCAGTGTGCAAACGCTCTCTCCAAGAGACTTGACTTGCACATGGAACAGCAGCTATTTTGTTGTCTGTTTGCATACTTGATGGCCGTGGGTTTTGACTGCTGTACAATTTGGGTCAACTTGAAATTCTGTGAAATAGGCATAAATGCTGCCCGTGACTTTGGCTGAGTTTAAAAGTTCACACAAGAGCCACTAAACAGCCACCTCTTGGTGGCTCCTTTGTTAATACATTGTGGCCCAGTAGAGAATTCCCCTCAGATAGAGGAGACCTCTGTTGAAATCCTCTTCCCTGATTTTAAGGCCTGGTTGGTGGTTGGGTTTTCACCCCTGGAGGAGGAGGCTGTAGGGCCAGCAGGAGATGCATCTCTCTTTGCTGGTCTTTTTGAACTGTTCCGCTGTAGTTGGAGCAGATAAGACATTTCACCATGGAGAAATGTGTGTCAGGACATTAGCCAGGGGCAGAGGCTCCTGGATTCCTACTGTTTTAATCATGTATGCAAAGACTACTGAGAGACTGTTCAGCAATACCCAAAGGCCGAACACTGAAGTTCATCTCCTGTGGGGCCAGAAATTGCCATTTAATTCTCTGCTTGGAACTTTCCACTCTGCTAGAACCTGCAGAATGCCCGCTGAATTCTGGAGTACTCAGCCCAGCAGAGACACGGAGCTGCTGGAGCGGGGCCAGAGGAGCCCCAGCAGTGACCCGAGGGTGGAACCCTCTGCTGGGAGGAGAGGAGAGAGAGCTGGGGGGGTTCAGCCTGGAGCAGAGAAGGCTGCGGGGAGACCTTAGTGCGGCCTGTCAGTGCTGCAAGGGGCTGTGCGAGAGCTGGGGAGGGGCTGTTAAGCAGGGCTGCTGGAC